>NW_028119860.1:0-107891 GCF_965119305.1 Pelophylax lessonae
CCATTTACTATCATACAGCAGGTCTTGACTTGATGTGTGACTCCTGGGACACCTAGTTACCCTCTACCATTTACTAGTTACCTTGAGGGGGGAATTGTAAGATCCTCAGAGACAAAGCTGTCTGATGTGGGTGGAGTCCTGGTTTAGGGGAACCAATCTGCTGATGTATGTCTAGTAATAATCTTTGTATTTCTATTTTAGTACATGGACGGGAGATGAGGAAAACCTCAGAGGATTGTCTCACTTTGTCTCCAGACTGTAAAGTAGAAGATGAGGACATCACACAGTATAGTCCAGGAGAAAACCCGGCTACCTCAAATCTCCATCCGGCACCACACAGTGTAGATGGACCATCGTATTCCTCTTATCCTGAGGAACCTCAGACTGTGAGGGACAGTGCCAGACCATCGTATTCCTCTTATCCTGAGGAACCTCAGACTGTGAGGGACGGTGCCGGACCATTGTATTCCTCTTATCCTGAGGAACCTCAGACTGTGAGGGACGGTGCCGGATCATCGTATTCCTCTTATCCTGAGGAACCTCCGCCTGTGAGGGACAGTGCTGAACCATCGTATTCCTCTTATCCTGAGGAACCTCAGACTGTGAGGGACGGTGCCGTCCTTCCAACAGATCAGAGCTTTTCCTGTTCTGACTGCGGGAAATGCTTTTCACAGAAGTCCGATCTTTACAAACATCAGAAATCTCACACGGGGGTGAAGCAATTTTCCTGTCCTGAGTGTGGGAAATCTTTTTCACAGAAGTCCAATCTTAACAAACATCAGAGATTTCACACAGGGGAGAAGCCGTATTGCTGTCCTGAGTGTGGGAAATGTTTTTCATACTCGTCCTCTCTTTACAAACATCAGAGGTCTCACACAGGGGAGAAACCGTTTTCCTGTCTTGAGTGCGGGAAATCTTTTTCACAGAAGTCTGATCTTTACAAACATCAGAGATCTCACACAGGGGAGAAGCCGTATTCCTGTCCTGAGTGTGGGAAATGTTTTTCACGGAAATCCAATCTTTACACACATCAGAGAACTCACACGGGGGAGAAGCCACTTTCCTGTCCTGAGTGTGGGAAACGTTTTTCACGGAAGTCCGATCTTTACGATCATCAGAGATCTCACACGGGGGAGAAGCCGTATTCCTGTCCTGAGTGTGGGAAATGTTTTTCACGGAAGTTCTCTCTTCACACACATCAGAGATCTCACACGGGGGATAAGCCGTTTTATTGTCCTGAGTGCGGGAAATGTTTTTTAGACAGATCCCATCTTTACACACATCAGAGATCTCACACAGGGGAGAAGCCGTATTCTTGTCCTGAGTGCGGGAAATGTTTTTCAATAATGTCTAATCTTCACACACATCAGAGATCTCACACGGGGGAGAAGCCGTATTCTTGTCCTGAGTGTGGGAAATATTTTTCACAGAAGTCCAATCTTTACACACATCAGAGAACTCACACGGGGGAGAAGCCACTTTCCTGTCCTGAGTGAGGGAATTGTTCCTCACTGAAGTCCTGTCTTCCTGTACATCAGTAATCCCACACAACCCTTGAGGTGAATTAGTGCCTTGAGTGCGGGAAATGTCTTCTATATGAATGTTGGTGGACATGTGGGGAAGAAGCACACCTTGATATAAACCTCAGATATACTCCATGGCTGATCTTCATCATGTAAGAAACACTTCATAAGGAGATCAGAGATGACCAGAGACATGGATGAAGTGTTGTACCATGTTGGCTTTTCATTGGCTGAGTAGATTTTGGGGTGTAGAGTGGTAAGTAGAGCCATGAAATGAAGGAATCACCTTCAGAATGTCTTGCTTGTCTGTGTGACGGTAACTGATAATGATATAGCGGGTTACAGAGCTAGAAGCTGTGAGATCCCATATATCTTTATCAGTAAACTTTACACAGACAAGACAGAAATTTTGAAGTTGATTTCCTTCATTTCAAGGCTCTACTTACCAGTGGTGACACCAAAGCGTGTCTCTCTGTCTTCAGTCCATCCTTCTTCCATCCCCCAACAGGAGGGAAGGGGAACTCGGAGATAAACTAGGTGAGAACTTCTTTCCTTTGCTCCTGTGTGGGTTTGGGTGGCTTGGCGGAGTGCGGCACGAGAGGTAACACCGCTTGTCTTTATATTTCTACATATCTTGTCTGGGTGGAGGTTATTGGTTGGAAAATATTTATATTGTTTTATTTTCTGTAAATAATTTCTGTTTTCCCTTTGAAGGGAGATATTATGTGAAGGGATTGGCTCAATAGTTACCACTTCACTTACATGTTTAGTTTTTATAAAATAGATGAACAAATATGACAAGCATTCATTCATCCATGAAAAATGTTGGTCTTATTTTATTTCATTCAGTGATTTCCTATGATCATTGGGTCCATCTAGTGGCCATAATGCAGTATTGAGCTATTTTTCCTGATTGAGGTATTTTGGAACTAATGCCTTATTATGGCTACTAGCTGGAGCTGACGATTATAGGAAATCACTGTGTTTATTAGAATATGGCCAGAATTTGTCACAGCTGGACACATGCCTGTCACACTCACCCAACATATTCTCTACATAGACCCCTTAGTTACCTATGTTGGGGGGGAGGGGTCATACAAATACCCGAGATCATACCCATGTATTTATGAGTACAGTACACATTGAAGGGCATAAACAAAATAAAACCACAGGATTAAACCAACTATTGATTTAAAACCAAAAATACGTAATTTGGCCTTTAGATGGTGCTAAGCATCATAGCAATTAGAGCACAGGGGAGAAGCCGTATTCCTGTCCTGAGTGTGGGAAATGTTTTTCACGGAAGTTCTCTCTTCACACACATCAGAGATCTCACACGGGGGATAAGCCGTTTTCCTGTCCTGAGTGCGGGAGATCTTTTTCACGGAAATCCAATCTTTACACACATCAGAGAACTCACACGGGGGAGAAGCCACTTTCCTGTCCTGAGTGAGGGAATTGTTCCTCACTGAAGTCCTGTCTTCCTGTACATCAGTAATCCCACACAACCCTTGAGGTGAATTAGTGCCTTGAGTGCGGGAAATGTCTTCTATATGAATGTTGGTGGACATGTGGGGAAGAAGCACACCTTGATATACACCTCAGATATACTCCATGGCTGATCTTCATCATGTAAGAAACACTTCATAAGGAGATCAGAGATGACCAGAGACATGGATGAAGTGTTGTACCATGTTGGCTTTTCATTGGCTGAGTAGATTTTGGGGTGTAGAGTGGTAAGTAGAGCCATGAAATGAAGGAATCACCTTCAGAATGTCTTGCTTGTCTGTGTGACGGTAACTGATAATGATATAGCGGGTTACAGAGCTAGAAGCTGTGAGATCCCATATATCTTTATCAGTAAACTTTACACAGACAAGACAGAAATTTTGAAGTTGATTTCCTTCATTTCAAGGCTCTACTTACCAGTGGTGACACCAAAGCGTGTCTCTCTGTCTTCAGTCCATCCTTCTTCCATCCCCCAACAGGAGGGAAGGAGAACTCGGAGATAAACTAGGTGAGAACTTCTTTCCTTTGCTCCTGTGTGGGTTTGGGTGGCTTGGCGGAGTGCGGCACGAGAGGTAACACCGCTTGTCTTTATATTTCTACATATCTTGTCTGGGTGGAGGTTATTGGTTGGAAAATATTTATATTGTTTTATTTCCTGTAAATAATTTCTGTTTTCCCTTTGAAGGGAGATATTATGTGAAGGGATTGGCTCAATAGCTACCACTTCACTTACATGTTTAGTTTTTATAAAATAGATGAACAAATATGACAAGCATTCATTCATCCATGAAAAATGTTGGTCTTATTTTATTTCATTCAGTGATTTCCTATGATCATTGGGTCCATCTAGTGGCCATAATGCAGTATTGAACTATTTTTCCTGATTGAGGTATTTTGGAACTAATGCCTTATTATGGCTACTAGCTGGAGCTGACAATTATAGGAAATCACTGTGTTTATTAGAATATGGCCAGAATTTGTCACAGCTGGACACATGCCTGTCACACTCACCCAACATATTCTCTACATAGACCCCTTAGTTACCTATGTTGGGGGGGAAGGGTCATACAAATACCCGAGATCATACCCATGTATTTATGAGTACAGTACACATTGAAGGGCATAAACAAAATAAAACCACAGGATTAAACCAACTATTGATTTAAAACCAAAAATACGTAATTTGGCCTTTAAATGGTGCTAAGCATCATAGCAATTAGAGCCATCTAGTTACCAAATGTCACATTTTTAATTTTAAATCAATGGAAAATATTCAATCAGATCAGCAAATCACCTAATAACCTTCATTGTTTCCCCAATCACACAGAAGGAATGTACATGCATTGTCACTGAGAGAATTGCTATGTAAATGTTCTAATATTTACCCCTAAATGTCAGGAGACGTTTATATAAAGATGGGAAGCTCTAATGTAACCACAGCAGAGTGATCCCATCTAGCTAACATTAACCCTTTTACTGCCAGAGCTGTGTTTGCATTATTTTTGCACACATGGTAAAATGCAGATTTGGGCCTGAAGATTAGATAAAACCCCCAAACATATATTTTCTGAAAGCAGAGGCCCTGGAGAATAAAATGGTGGTAATTATTAAGGTGTTCCTCGTACACAAATGTCACCTTCATATCTGGGTTTTATTTTCTCCTTTCCCCCATTTTCTATGGTGTGATCTTTTCTACAATACTTTGTTATAATAATATAACACATTGTGTATTGTATTGTACACAAATTATTACTGACTCCGCCTCCACATTCCAGACAAGTCATTTTCCTGACCAATTGGATTTCTTACTTTACCATTTTATTCATTTTTTTTTTGCACTCTTGTTAAAATCAAAATTAGAATAAAAAATATATTGAAAGAAAAAATTGTGTGTGTCGTGCAATGATGACAGACTTCAGTATCCAGAAAGGCTGGTAGGTGACACTTCCATATACAGCCCAAGGAAGTGACAAGGAACCCCTAGGAACCTTTGGGGGAACCCTGGCTGAGAAATGCTGGACTAGGCACTCATATATTATTATTATTATTATACAGGATTTATAAAGCGCCAACAGTTTGCGCAGGCTCTACAATGTTAGGGCAAACAGTACAATTACAATAAAGTTCAATACAGGAGGAATCGGAGGGTCCTGCTCTTTTGAGCTTACAATCTAGGAGGGAGGGTCAAGTGATACAAAAGGTAATAACTGTGGAGGATAGGCTGATGGAGAAAATAAAAGTACAGTTATTAGGTGGGGGCAGAATAGGCTTCTCTGAAGAGATGAATTTTCAGGGAACACCAAAAGGTGGATAGAGTAAGAGATAGTGAGACAGATTGGGGTAGGGAGTTCTATGGGATACCAGAGGGTCGGGAGAAGTCCTGGAGGTGGGAGGAGGTGACAAGGGAACTAGAAAGCAGGAGATATTGGGAAGATCGAAGAGGATGATTTGGTTGGAATATTGAGACCAGGTTAGTGGTGTAGCTTGGGCGGAGTTGTGGATGGCTTTGTAAGTTACCATTAGTATTTTTAATTTAAATTTGTAGGGTGAGTGGCAACTAATGGAGGGATTGGCAGAGAGGGGTAGCAGATGCTGAGCGGTTTGTGAGGTGGATGAGTCTGGCAGTAGCATTCATGAGGGGAGGGATATCATATGTAAAGGTAAGCCAATGAGGAGGGAGTTGCAGTAGTCGAGGCGAGAGATAACCAGGGAGTAGGGATGGGTAAATGGTTCAGGACGGGCATAAGTTTGGCTTGAACATCATCCGTTTGGCCATTCGCCCAACACCAGAAATTTCTGTGTGCGTGGTTTTCTTTGTCTTTTTTTTATTATTATTATTATTTTTTCATGTTTGATACTATCAATGCAATTTTTTTTTTTTTTTACAAAATATTGTTTTCAAAGGAGCAGTGATTTTATTAATGCTTAAAATGAAAAAAAAAAGAAAAATTCCTTTAAATATAGTGCCTGGGGGTCCCCTTAAACTGGATACGCACTATTTAATTTTATTTCGATTTTTTCCAATTTCCAAACCTAAACAGTTTCAATTTGTATGCAGTCAGGCAGGCCCTTACACTACATAGTTGAAGGTAAATCTAACAACAAAGTTGTATAGTGTGTATCCAGCCTTAGTCTGCCTGTAAAGTGGTGTATCTGTACTGTGTATAGAACCTGCTGCAGTAAAACTGACATTTATAAAGTAACAAAAATTACATTTAAATTGATTCTAATCAATTGTCGGCAATATAAATAAATAAATAAAAATAACAGTGTGGGGGTTCCCCCCGGTCAATACCAGGCCCTTTGAAATCCCCACAATCATTCTCTGTGACTTCAACATCCCAGTTACTACAAACACTTTTGCTACTTCTAAATGTTTTAGTGTAACCTCCTCATTTGGCCTGAAGCAATGGATACACAATGGATAGAGGCTTCTACTCACTCTGGTGGCAACACCCTCAGCCTTGTATTCTCCCACCTATGCACTCCATGCAACCTCTCCAACAATCCTCTCCCTCCCTCTAAACACCACTAGGGATGGGCGAGTGGTTTGGACTGAGGATAACTTCAGCCCAAAATGGCCCTTCAGGTGTTCGCCAAACACCCATATTTTCTGTGTGCTCTGCGTTTCTTCTATTTATTTTACTATTTACATCCCGACGAGTGCACAGTCAATAGGTTGTTAAGAAGTGAGGCCGGAAACCCGCCACAGCGTCCTTACCAACAAATGAGTCATCAGCTGTCAGCAGGCTCTCCCGCAGACAGCTGAATGTAAAAAAAAATAATTGTTGGCAAGGAAGATAAAAAATGGGAAAAAAAAAACACGTGGGGTCCCCACCATCTATACCAGGCCCCATCCATACCAGGCCCAAAAAAGGCTGCATGCTTGGATAAGGGTCTGGTATAGATTTTTAGGGGAAACCCCACACCATTTTTTTTTTAAATGGCGTATCTTCCCCCCCCAAAATCCATACCGGATCCTTATCTAAGCACGCAGCCTGGCAGGCCAGGACAGGGGTGAGGACAAGCAAGTGCCCCCCAAACCACACCAGGCCACATGCCCTCAACATGGGGGGGTGTTTTGGGTTAGGGAGGTCTTCAGGGGGCTAATCGGAATCTGGAAGCCCCCTTGAAAAAGGGGGCCCCCAGATCCTGGCCCTCATTTACCAAAAAAAGTGTTAAAAATAAAGACATGAGCCACTTTTTGACAGTTCCTTTATTAAAAAAATAAAAATAAAAAAACAAATAATGTCCCCTGAAGTAGATCCATCGTCAATCACAACGACCGCTGCACCGCCGAGCCAAAAAAAGAAAAACAAACCTCCACCCACGAGGAAGGCTAACTGTCGAATGCCTGCTCCGCTGGGTGACAGTTTTTAAATAGGTAATGGACAGAGCCACCTGGTGATGTCACCTGGTGGCCCTGCCCCTTATGATGTCACCGATCCAACATGTATTAGTCAGTTACATCACAAGGGGGCAGGCCACCAGATGATGTCACCAGGTGGCCCTGCTCCTAACCTTTTTAAGAACTGTTAGACTGTAATTCCTTGAGGGTGGAGTGTTTTCTTTTTTGGGGTCCAGAGGTGCAGTGGGTGTCATGATTGACGATGGATCTACATTGGAGGACATTTTTGTTTTGATTTTTCTATAGAAGGAATTGTGAAAAACGTGCTCATAGCCTCATTTATTCTTACAATGTACCCCAAACTCATTCACATAGGGGGCGGGATCTGGGGCCCCTTGTTAAAGGGGGCTTCATGATTCTGATAAGCCCCCTGCCTGCAGGCCCCCGCAACCACAGGCCAAGGTTTTGGGGAAGAGGCCCTTGTCCCTATCAACATAGGAACATGTTGAGGGCATGTGGCCTGGTATGATTCAGGGGGGGCACTCGTCTGTCCCCCTCTTTCCTTGCCTGCCAGGCTGCATGCTCGGATAAGGGTCAGGTATAGATTTTGGGGGCACCTCATGCCATTTGTTTTTTAAATTTTGGCATGGAGTTCCCCTTAAAATTCATGCCAGACCCAAAGGGCCTGGTATGTATTTTGGGGGACTAGACGCCGATTTCTCCCCGATTTTCTTCTTACCGGCAATTCTTTTTTTTACATTCCGCTGTCATCTGGGAAGCCAACTGACAGCTCATGACTCATTCCTTGTTAAGGACCCAGCGGCCAGCTTTCCGGTTTTGCTTCTTAACAGCCTATTGACTGTGCACTCGGCGGGATGTAAATAGTAAAAAAAAAAAAAGAAAACACAGAGCGCACAGAAAATTCGGCTGATTGGTAAAGTTCTCCTCGGCCCAAACCGCTCGCCCATCCCTAGTGGTGTATATAGAGAGGGAGAGGATTGTTGGAGAGGATGCATGGAGTACATAGGTGGGAGAATACAAGGCTGAGGGTGTTGCCACCAGAGTGAGTAGAAGCCTCTATCCATTGTGCACCCATTTCTTCAGGCCATATGCGGAGGTTAGACTGAGAAGTTTGGAAGTAGCAGAAGTGTTCGTAGTAACAGGGATGTTGAAGTCGCTGAGAATGATTGTGGGGATTTCAGAAGAGAGAAAGTAGGGCAGCCAGGCAGAGAAGTCATCAAGGAAAGTTAATACCGGTCCAGCGGGCCGATAGATCACAGCAATTCTAGAGGAAATTGGAGAAAATAGACATATACAGTGAGCTTCAAATGATGAGAGAGAGGAGAGTGGAGAACCTGGAAGGTGCTCTGTGAGGATAGGAGGATTACACACTGCACCTCCCTTGTGTTCCCTAGGTCGAGATTTACACCTACTTCATTCATCTTATGGTGTTTATCAATAAATGAAGTAAACTGATCCATGTAAAAATTCATATACAACATAAAGTGCTTTGTGCTCAAGATGCCGTCCCCGTAAGATCTCCTGCTTCCACTTTACACCTACTTCATTATCTTATAATATTTTCTATAAAGTAATAACCTGTGCAAATTCATGTAATCATACAATATTTTTTGCTCAATATAGTGTTCTCTGCAAGTCCACTGCTTCCACTTTGCATCTACTTTAACAAAGTTCTGTTGCTCCAAAAAAGTCCACAAATGAATGAAAAGTTGATAAGGTGTGAAAGTTCTCCGTGCTCCAAACTGTGCCAGCTGTAGTGTAGCCACGCCTTCTTCCACCTCTTACACACGTGATGGTGAGGGCGCCCCCTTAGTAGTGCTTCCCCACTCACCAGAGCAATATGACTCCCAGCTTTTCAGCTACCAGAGTCACAAACATCCTTCACACTCCCCTCACCTCCGATGGCAAAGGAACTGAATCCTCCTCGCTCACTCCTGCAAGTCTGCTGCGCTTTCTGTTAGTCTCCCTCCTAGACTCGGCTTCCTCCTCTGACCGCTGTTCCAGCAGGAGCTCCGCCTCTTCATACACACTCAGGGAGGAGAGAAAGGGGAAGGATATACAGTACATACACACACAGCACAAGGCCGTGTTCACACTACCAAACGGTTCTCAGGGCTGCAGTTCCCTTGAGCTCCACAAGGTGGTGATCTCACTTCTACCCAGACAGGAAGTCTCTATGGAATACAGACAGGAAGTGATGTCAGGAACAGATAGGACATTCCATAGGACGTAGAGGGAGACACTGCAGGAACTGGCGGCAGAGGAGGTAAAACGTAGATTAACCCCTTCAGGGAGGATCAGATGATGATTAATGTATCCTTCTTCCAAAGCTGACCACACATGGATGGAAATGTGACCGATCCCTGCTGAACCAGCTGAATTTCCATGTATCTATGGTCACCTTAAGTGACTTCCTCCCCTCCCCCTCATCTCCTTCATTATGTAAGTCATGCTGAGATAATCTCCCATTGGCTGAGCAATATTCTCATTTGTCTCTGAGCTCCTTCTTGCTATTCCTCGTCCTGCCTGTTGTTTCCTTGGATTGATTTTCTGTGTAGTGACCCCGGCTTCATCTCTTGCATGCGCTCGTCTGTTGCTTGTCCTGACCTTTATCCTGATTCCTGGATCTCCTCCTCATCTCTCCTCCATATCCTCTTACACAGCTTTTCTCCACACCTGCAGTGACCCTGGGGGGTGGAAACTTGGCACCAGCATGCAGCAAAATCCATCCCCACCATTAGGAACTCTGGAAAAAATCGTCTGCTATTTACACTCCATTCCTCCGCACGTCACCTGCTCACATGAGAGATTTCTTTCTGTATGGTAAAGGTCAAAGTTCACTCTTTAGTTTAGGAGAGGTAGGACACACCCAGGAACGACAATTTTGTTTGCACAGGAGGCTTATATGGAGGGCCCCTCAAATCCCCCCATCCAAATGTTCCTCCAATCAGTCTAGATGTCCTATGACATCACACTGACCTCACAGCTCCTCCTCTAAATGTCCCTCCATCTGGCTTTTTTTCTGATGCTCTTAGGATGTGGGTGGATCCTTGGCATCCTCACTTTCAAAGTGGATCTGTTGGTCCTGTGTTGTATGTAATGATGTCAAAATGCCTGCAGTAAACTTTTAACCTGCGTAGTGTGGGGGTCCTGTGTGGGTAAATTATACCTCAGTGGGGCTTTTAAAAAATGGAGACCTGAATTGTGAGGAGAGGATTCATGGAAAATCATTTGATTTTACTATTTGTGTTCATATCTAGAGTTTTCCTCCTGTGAAATCTGGAGATCATATGACCATTAGGGATGATCGAACTTTTGAAAAGTTTGGTTCGACCAGAACACCCGAACTTCCCAGATTCCAGAACCCCATTGAAATCAATGGGACCCGAACTTTGATAATCAAAAAACATAATTTTGAAGCCCTAAAACCCAATAAATGCCCCTAAAAAGTGCCTAGGGTTCTGGGTCATGCCCCAGGGACTATTAATCACACAAAAAAAGTTCTTAAAAATTGTCATTTTTGATAGAGAGACAATTGTTGAAAAAATTATTGAAAAAAAAAGAGATTTCTTTGGATTTAGTGTCTGGGGGTCTAAAGGGTGTACCTGTGAAGTTTCAGCTCTGTAGCATGTCCAGAACTAGAAAAAAAAAGATAATTTTTCTTAGAATTTTTATTAGCGCACGGATGGGGTTCCGCTACTTTCACACCTGGGCGTTTTTGTTTCAGGCGTTTATTGGGCATTTTTCGGGCATCTTTGGAGGCAAGCATGACATCTGAACTTCTATATAGGGGTATATACACACACACACACAAACACACACATATATATATATATATATATACACACACACATATAGGTGTGAAAGTAGCAGAACCCCATCCCTGCGCTAATGAAATTATTTACAGGGATGGGGTTCTGCTCCTATCACACCTATATGTGTGTATGTGCATATGTGTATATATACATATATGTGTGTGTGTACATATACACAAGTTATACAGAAGTTTAGATGTTATGCCTGCCTCCCAAGATGGTCACACCATCCCTCACCATCATCAGGTAGAAGATTGACAATTATTGGTTCTGATTAATACACAGCATGTTTGTTACAATGAATGTTTTTTTAGATCTTTGAGAGTGGAAACCTCGGGGATGATAATATTGATGTTAAAGAAGAATATAAAGACAAGGAGAAGTATGGAGTTATGGAGGAGTTCTTAGGACCCAAGGCTATGATGGAGCCACGTAATACCAGGAATCCACCAGAGAGATGTCCCCGTCCTCTGTATTCCCGGGATTCCACACAGGAAGGTCACACCATCCCTCACCATCATCAGGTAGATGAGGAACAATCACTGATAGTATCATTAGGATCTGTACATTATCTGCATTGTTACCATTGATGTCATTTTTATTATATATTCAGAGTGGAAACCTGAGAGATTCTAAAGTTGAAGTTAAAGAAGAGATAAAAGAGGAGGATGATGAGGATGGGGTGATGGAGGAGTCAGAGTTTCTAAAAGAACACAAAGATCTGTATCAGGACACTATGGTGGAGTCATCCAGCTACAGAAATTCACCAGAGAGATGTCCCCGTCCTCTGTATTCCCGGGATTCCACACAGGAAGGTCACACCATCCCCCACCATCATCAGGTAGATGATTGAAAATTATTGGTAGTTATGATTTATACACAGTATGTTTGTTACAATGAATGTTTTATTATATATTTAGAGTGGAAACCTCAGTGCGTATAATATTGTTGTTAAAGAAGAGTATAAAGAGGAGGATGAGGAGTATGGAGTGATGGAGGAGTTTTCAGAAGGACACAAGGATATGATGGAGCCACCTAATACCAGGAACCCACCAGAGAGATGTCCCTGTCCTCTGTATTCCCGGGATTCCACACAGGAAGGTCACACCATCCCTCACTGTTATAAGGTTGGTGGAGCAGACTGAGAATCTAGAACATGGACTCATGGAGATGATGTGTGGAATTTTTAAGTGACCTTATAGTTTTCTGATGATATTTCTCTCATTTTCTTGGTTTAGAGTGAAGATCCAATTGATATAAAAGTTGAGATTAAAGCAGAAGAAGAAGAGACGTATGTGAGGGATGATCAGCAGTCTATGGAGGAGGATGGAATAACGGGGACATTTATAGAGGAGGACACTCCTACAGAGATCAGCACAGGTGGGTCATTAACACTAAATACATTCCTCCACCCATACTGCTCACTGATTGGTACAGAGTAGGGCGGGGACTGGGTGATATCAGCCTGTAATCCCCTGGTCACTTTCCTGAGCTGTGTTCCCCATCCTGTATTCCTGTATTTCTCTCAGATAATCTTCCTTCTCTGTGCTGCAGACACAATTTATGTATCTAGACTGGATTTATGGAGATTCTGGGGTTCAGCTGGCAGGAAAATGTTCATTTTCACCAGAGGAGTTACTAGATCTAAGCATCTGGGGTATGTTCTTTGAGTACTCTGCCCCATACCTGGGTCTAGTAAAATCTCTGACAGAACAATTCTCCCGGGGTTACTTGCTCTGTTGTCTCCTGGCTGTGCTGGGTGGAGGAATATGTCTGTATAGTCTCACACCCAAGTCACTGAGTGCAGTCTCAGAAGATGGGAGGCAGCGGTGTGGGACCTCTGTAACTGATTACTGAACACAAATATTATGAGTTCTGACCCTTACACTGTATAATTTATATTGTATATTACATACTTTTGACCCCTGCACTGTATACTCTATGTTGTATATAACATACTCCTTACCTCTGCACTATATACTCTATGTTGTACATTACATAATCCTGATCCCTGCACTATATACTCTTATGTTGTACATTACATACTCCTGACCCCTGCACTATATACTCTATGTTTTTCATTACAAGAGATGGTCAGAGACTGCAGACATGATACAGGAGGTGGTCAGAGACTGTGCGGACATGACACAAGAGATGGTAAGAGACTGTGTGAACATGACACAGGAGGTGGTCAGAGACTGTGCAGACATGACACAGAAGATGGCCAGAGACTGTGCGGACATGATACAAGAGATGGTCAGAGGCTGTGCGGACATGACACAAGAGATGGTCAGAGACTGTGCGGACATTATACAAGAGATGGTCAGAGACTGTGCGGACATGATACAAGAGATGGTCAGAGACTGTGCGGACATGACACAGGAGATGGTCACAGACTGTGAGGACATGATACAAGAGATGGTCAGAGACTGTGCGGACATGATACAAGAGATGGTCATGGACTGTGAGGACATGATACAAGAGATGGTCAGGGACTGTGAGGACATGATACAAGAGATGGTCAGAGACTGTGCAGACATGATACAAGAGATGGTCAGGGACTGTGAGGACATGACACAAGAGATGGTCAGAGACTGTGCAGACATGATACAAGAGACTAAGGTCCATGAATAAAGAAACAAACTGGTAGGAGATCAGAAGACGCATTTACTAGTTACCTTGAGGGTGGAATTATAAGGACCTCAGAGACAAAGCTGTCTGATGTGAGCGGAGTCCTGGTTTAGGGGAACCAATCTGCTCATGTCTAGTAATAATCTTTATATTTCTATTTTAGTACATGGACGGGAGATGAGGAGAACCTCAGAGGATTGTCTCACTTTGTCTCCAGACTGTAAAGTAGAAGATGAGGACATCACACAGTATAGTCCAGGAGAAAACCCGGCTACCTCAAATGTCCATCCGGCACCACACAGTGTAGATGGACCATCGTATTCCTCTTATCCTGAGGAACCTCAGACTGTGAGGGACAGTGCGGGACCATCGTATTCAACTTATCCTGAGGAACCTCAGACTGTGAGGGACAGTGCCGGACCATCGTATTCCTCTTATCCTGAGGAACCTCAGACTGCGAGGGACAGTGCCGGACCATCGTATTCCTCTTATCCTGAGGAACCTCAGACTGTGAGGGACGGTGCCGTCCTTACAACAGATAAGAGGTTTTCCTGTACTGAGTGTGGGAAGTGTTTTAGTTTTAAATCTGGTTTTAATCTGCACAAAAGAATTCACACAGGAGAGAAGCCATATTCCTGTTCGGAGTGCGGGAAATGTTTTATACAAAAATCAGATCTTGCCACACATTTAAGGACTCACACAGGGGAAAAACCATACTCCTGTTCTGAGTGCGGGAAATGTTTTTCGGACAAGTCCTTTTATCACACACATCAAAGACTACACAAAGGTGAGAAGCCGTATTCCTGTCCCGAGTGCGGGAAATGTTTTGTAGTAAAAGGACAACTTGTCACACATCAGAGGTCTCACACTGGGGAGAAGCCTTATTCCTGTCCTGAGTGCGGAAAATGTTTTTCAGATAAGCCAAACCTTAACAGGCATCAGAGACATCACATGGGAAAAAAGCCGTATTCCTGTTCTGAGTGCGAAAAATGTTTTGTACAAAAATCAACCCTTGTTACACATCAAAGATCTCACACAGGGGAGAAGCCGTATTCCTGTCCTGATTGCGAAAAATGTTTTTCACAGAGGTCCCATCTTTACAAACATCAGAGATCTCACACAGGTGAGAAGCCGTATTCCTGCCCTGAGTGCGGGAAATGTTTTTCAGACAAATCCAGTCTTTCCATACATCAGAGATCTCACACAGGGGAGAAACCATATTCCTGTCCTGAGTGCGGGAAATGTTTTTCAAAGAAGTCCAGTCTTAACAGACATCAGAGATCTCACACGGGAGAAAAGCCACTTTCCTGTCCTGAGTGTGGGAAATGTTTTTCACAGAAGTCCGATCTTTCCAGACATCAAAGATCTCACACGAGGCAGAAGCCCTTTCCTGTCCTGAGTGAGGGAATTGTTCCTCACTGAAGTCCTGTCTTCCTGTACATCAGGGATCCCACACAACCCTCGAGGTGTATTAGTGCCTCGAGTGCGGGAAATGTCTTCTATATGAATGTTGCTGGACATCACAGCTCTCATGTGGGGAAGAAGCACACCCTGATATACACCTCAGATATACTCCATGGCTGATGTTCATCATGAGATCAGAGATCAAAGACATGGATGAAGTGTTGTACCGTGTTGGCCATTGATAGCAGTAGAAATATAAAAATGGAGTCATTACCTTTCATTGGCTGAGTACATTTTGTGGTGTAACCTTTCACAAACACTTAGATGTCTATTTTTCACAATTTATTGGATAAAGGTGACCAGCATTCACCCAGCTGTGATTAATATTGGTTGTATTTAATAAAGTAATGAAGATGATAAGTATCACAGGAATTAGCTCCATTTAGTGGCTGAATACATTATTCTTCATTTTAAATCATTAGAAACCATTCGACCAGCTCAGAAAATAGCCCAATAGCATTTTATTATACCCCATTCACAGAATATACACGGCCTATCACTGCGCTAATTGCTATGCAAATCTTTTATGAACAGACCCCTAAATGTCAGAAAATATTTATTTATTTGTCACCTGCCCACAGTACATCTTATGAGGACAGGCGGCACAGCCATGCTAGGTGACATTCCCGTACCTTACCTAACACATGCACACTAGCGCTCCCCCATGACCGCTGTGTCCGGTGGACAGCTGATCTTGGTGGTCAGTACCCAGTCACTGTGGGCACACGGGGTATCATGTGACCAGTCATAGCGATCACATGAGAAGATATAAGAAAACTGTCATGAGTGGCTTTCATTCATGAACAGCTTGCTTAATGTTGTGATAATGTTGTGATTGTCCCACAGCCATCACATGGTACCTGGCAATGTCTACCAGCTGTAGCCAATCATAGCATGCCAACAGTAAGCAAACTGTAATAAATGGAAAGCCATTATAACAGTGATTATCAGCAACAACAGTGTAGAAAAAAAAGTCCTTTATCACCCCCTCAGGGTAGTATAATGTCACTATAGTGACACTTAAATACTCTAATGGCAGCATGTAGAAAACACGTAGTTAAAAAAAAAATGTTTAAAAAAGTGGAATCCAAAAAGTATTATTGTTTATTTATTTTTTTAATATACTGTCACCAGTCAGTGTCCCTGATCACCCCTCACCAGTCATATGATGGTGCTGTACTGTACTGGTGACACCCTGATCACCCCACACCAGTCACATGATGGAGCTGTACTGTACTGGTGACACCCTGATCACCCCACACCAGTCATATGATGGCGCTGTACTGTACTGGTGACACCCTGATCACCCCACACCAGTCACATGATGGCGATGTACTGTACTGGTGACACCCTGATCACCCCACACCAGTCATATGATGGTGCTGTACTGCTCTGCACTGGTGACACCCTGATCACCTCACACCCCCCCGGTTCGGTTCGCACCAGAACACCGCAAACAGAGGAAAAGTTTGTTCGAACAAACAAACCACATTGAAGTCTATGGGACTCGAACCTCGAAAATCAAATGGCCTCATTTTGAAGGCTTAAATGCAAGTTATTGCCCAAAAAAAGTGTATGGGGGTCTGGGTCCTGACCTGGGGAACATGTATCAATGAAAAAAAACGTTTTTAAAAATTATTGTTTTTAAAGGAGCACTGATTTACTGGTTTTAATGAAGCTTTAAGTGAAACTATAAAAATGAAAAATTCCTTCAAATATCGTGCCTGGGGGGTTCTCTGAATGTGCCTGTAAAGCAGTGTTAATTTCGTCAATGAAAATGTTTTCGTCACTGATTTTATCACCTGCATTTTTCAACTGAGGAAAATGAGACCCAAAGTATAGCACATTTTCGTCAAATGACGACAGCTATGACGAAAATCAAATCCGTTTTCGTTAACGAATGAAAACAAAACGAGAATGTGAGACAAGGATGTTTACCCAACTTCCGGTTTTCACGGGGGCTCCGCCTGCTTCCGCTCCCAGTAAGCGACTGTGCGGCGTCTGGCGGGGTGTGCCCCGTGACGTCCGACGTGATGACTACTACAAGAGAGTCGAGACCAGTCACCGCACCAGAGCACTACAGCCAGAGCCAGGCCCGACTCAGTCACAATCACATCATCACACGGCAGACGACCAGGCAGTGGCACTCACCACCACATCCAGAGCAGAGCACCCACTGTGTGAGTTGCAACAGCCAGGCCAGCTATTACTGCCTCCCCTGAGTCCCCTCAGACCACTGGCATCCGCCATCCAGGACTGTGTGTGCGTGCATAGGCCGCTGAGGCCCGCCCAGCCCATCCTGTTCAACTTCAGTTCAGAGTCAGACCAGAGACCACCCTTAAAACTGAGACCCCCCATCCAGCACTCTGAGCAGCACTGTGCTGTGTGCGCTGACTGCAGGCAGCAGCATTACAGGCCTCCTCTCTGACCTGACCATGACCACAGGCATCCGGCCATCCCTTAGACCTGAGACCACCATCCAGCACTGTGTGCACTGCAGCAGCATTTCAGGCCTCCTCTGACCTGACCTCCATAGGCATCCAGGGCATTACAGTCCATCCCTTAGACTGAGACCACCATCCAGCACTGTGTGCATTACAGGCCATCCCTTAGACCTGAGACCACCATCCAGGCTCCAGCACTGTCCAGCACCATTACAGTCCTCCGCTGTCTGACCTGACCACCACAGGCATCCAGGGCATTACAGGCCACCCCTTAGACCTAAGACCACCATCCAGGCTCCAGCACTGTCCAGCAGCATTAAAGGCCTCCTCTGTCTGTCCTGACAACTACAGGCATCCAGGGCATTACAGGCCATCCCTTAGACTTGAGACCACTTTCAGGCTCCAGCACTGTCCAACAGCATTACAGGCCTCCTCTGTCTGACCTGACCACCACAGGCATCCAGGGCATTAAAGGCCATCCCTTAGACCTGTGACCACCATTCAGGCTCCAGCACTGTCCAGCAGCATTACAGGCCTCCTCTGTCTGACCTGACCACCACAGGCATCCAGGGCATACAGGCCATCCCTTAGACCTGAGACCACCATCCAGGCTCCAGCACTGTCCAGCAGCATTACAGGCCTCTTCTGTCTGACCTGACCACCACAGGCATCCAGGGCATTACTAGCCATCCCTTAGACCTGTGACCACCATCTAGGCTCCAGCACTGTCCAGCAGCATTACAGGCCTCCTCTGTCTGACCTGAGTGACCACCACAGGCATCCAGGGCATTACAGGCCACCCCTTAGACCTAAGACCACCATCCAGGCTCCAGCACTGTCCAGCAGCATTAAAGGCCTCCTCTGTCTGTCCTGACAACTACAGGCATCCAGGGCATTACAGGCCATCCCTTAGACTTGAGACCACTTTCAGGCTCCAGCACTGTCCAACAGCATTACAGGCCTCCTCTGTCTGACCTGACCACCACAGGCATCCAGGGCATTAAAGGCCATCCCTTAGACCTGTGACCACCATTCAGGCTCCAGCACTGTCCAGCAGCATTACAGGCCTCCTCTGTCTGACCTGACCACCACAGGCATCCAGGGCATACAGGCCATCCCTTAGACCTGAGACCACCATCCAGGCTCCAGCACTGTCCAGCAGCATTACAGGCCTCTTCTGTCTGACCTGACCACCACAGGCATCCAGGGCATTACTAGCCATCCCTTAGACCTGTGACCACCATCCATGCTCCAGCACTGTCCAGCAGCATTACAGGCCTCCTCTGTCTGACCTGAGTGACCACCACAGGCATTCAGGGCATAACATGCCATCCCTTAGACCTGAGACCACCATCCAGGCTCCAGCACTGTCCAGCAGCATTACAGGCCTCCTCTGTCTGACCTGACCACCACAGGCATCCAGGGCATTACAGGCCATCCCTTAGACCTGTGACCAGCTTCCAGGCTCCAGCACTGTCCAGCAGCATTACAGGCCTCCTCTGTCTGACCTGAGTGACCACCAGACCACAGGCATCCAGGGCATAGCAGGCCATCCCTTAGACCTGAGACCACCATCCAACACTGTGCATTTGATTACAGGCCATCCCTTAGACCTGAGACCACCATCCAGCACTGTCCAGCAGCATTACAGACCTCCTCTGTCTGACCTGAGTGACCACCACAGGTATTCAGGGCATAACAGGCCATCCATTAGACCTGAGACCACCATCCAGCACTGTGCATTAGATTACAGGCCATCCCTTAGACCTGAGACCACCATCCAGGCTACAGCACTGTCCAGCAGCATTACAGGCCTCCTCTGTCTGACCTGTCACCTGAGTGACCACCTGACCACAGGCATCCAGGGCATAACAGGCCATCCCTTAGACCTGAGACCACCATCCAACACTGTGCATTAGATTATAGGCCATCCCTAAGACCACCATCCAGCACTGTCCTGCAGCATTACAGGCCTCCTCTGACCACTGTAATCCACACAGCACTGTCATCCAGAGAAATGTCCGTGACCGCGTCTGTCTCTGTGACTGGTAGAAAGAGAAGAGAAGATATATGGGTGTATTTTACATTTGATTTGAGGACAACAAGACCCTTTGCAAACCATGTGGAGTGACACTTAATGACTAAATCTGTGTCTGTGTAGTGCTGTGCTAGTGCATGCTCAAAGCTTAATACCATAAATAATAACATATTCGATTTTTCACTCCAGGACCAGCAGTAGTATATAATGAGTTTGGAAATTGCAGAGAAATGCTTAAATAATGCATTACAAATTACAATTGAACAACACTCATTCGATTATAGATGACTAAAATTAGTTTTAGTCGACTAAAATGTAGGATAGGGCAGAGATATATCCCGGGTAACTATAGGCCGGTCAGCCTAACATCAGTAGTCTGCAAGATTTTGGAGGGGATGTTAAGGGACCACATACAAGACTTTAGTAATGAAAATGGTATTATAAGTAGTAATTAGCATGGATTCATGAAAAAACGTTCTTGCCAAACCAATCTATTAACCTTCTATGATGAAGTGAGCTGCCACCTAGATAAAGGAAGGCTTGTGGATGTGGTGTATCTGGACTTTGCAAAGGCCTTTGACACCGTTCCCCACAAACGCTTACTGTACAAACTAAGGAAGGTAGGTATGGACCATAAGGTGAGTGCCTGGATAGAGAACTGGCTCCAGGGAAGAGTGCAAAGGGTGGTGATTAATGGGGAGTACTCGGATTGGGCGGGTGTGGAAAGTGGGTCCCCCAAGGTTCTGTCCTGGGACCAATCCTGTTTAATTTATTCATAAATGATCTAGAGGAGGGGATATCGAGTACAATCTCAGTATTTGCGGATGATACTAAACTAAGCATGCCAATATCTTCTATGCAGGATGTGGAAACCTTACAAGCGGACCTAAACAAAATAATGGGGTGGGCAACTACATGGCAGATGAGGTTTAATGTTGAAAAATTTAAAGAAATGCACTTGGGTGCCAGAAACCAAAAAGCAAGCTACTCCCTAGGGGGGGAACCTCTGGGTGAGTCTAGGATGGAAAAGGACCTGGGGGTACTGGTAGACAACAGGCTTGTCAGTGGCATGCAATGCCAAGCCGCTGCAAGCAAAGCCAACAGAATACTGGGATGTATAAAAAAGGGGATTCACTCCAGAAATAAAGAGATTATTCTCCCTCTCTACAAGACTCTGGTCCGGCCACATCTGGAGTATACTGTGCAGTTCTGGCCACCGGTCCTCAGGAAGGATGTGCTGGAACTGGAGAGAGTCCAGAGATGGGCAACAAAGATAATTAGGGGAATGGAGGACATCAGCTATGAGGAAAGACTACAAGCACTGGATTTATTATCTCTCGAAAAGAGACGATTGAGGGGGGATATGATATCAAATACTGTACTGGCGACCCTAACATAAGGAACAAACTATTCAGAGAAAGGGAATACAATAGGACACGTGGCCACTCACTAAAACTAGAGGAAAAGTGGTTTAACCTTAAAGTACGTAGGGGGTTCGTCACTGTAAGAGCAGTAAGGATGTGGAATTCTCTTCCACAAGCAGTTGTATCAGCAGGGAGCATCAATAGTTTCAAAAATCTATTAGATGGGCACCTTAAAGACCACAACATAGAGGGGTATACAATGTATGGTTAACAGCAAACACACACATACATCATAGGTTGAACTGGATGGACGGATGTCTTTTTTCAACCTCACTAACTATGTAACTATGTACTGGAGTTTTAGTCGACTAAATACAACTAAAACTAAAACACTTGCAGAAGACTAAAATGGGACTAAAACTAAAATGCCATTTTAGTCCTAAGACTAAAACTAAATTGAAATTTGCTGCCAAAATTAACACTGATACACACACAGCACACGGTCGTGTTCTCACTATGAGACGTTTCTCGGGACTTCAGTTCCTCTGAGCTCCACAAGGTGGTGATCTCACTTCTACCCACACAGGAAGTCTCTATGGAACACAGGAAGTGATGTCAGGTATATAAAGGAAGTTCACTGTGAAAGGTGAACTGGGAGGAAGTAGAGAGGAGAGGTTGCTGGAAGCGGCAGCAGAGGAGGTAACAAGATCTTATTTTCTATTTACACCCAGTAACCCCCTGTCATGTCCGTCCTCTTCCTCCATAGTCACTGTGACGTATTTTATCTCCAGCAGATGATGATACACACATATATAGTGTGAAAACCTAGATCAACCCCTTCAGGGTCAGAACATTCCTCCACTTACGGGGTCGTAAAATTTTCTTCATTCTGGAGATTTGTCACTAGAGATGTACCGAACTGTTCACCGGCGGACAGTTCCCGGCGAACTTAGCATGTTCGCGTTCGCCGCTGCGGGCGAACATATGCGATGTTCGGTCCGCCCCCTATAATACATCATTGAGGCAAAGTTTGACCCTGAACTTCACAGTCAGCAGGCACATTTCCAGCCAATCAGCATACCTCCCTCCCACTTCCTATAAATAAGCAAGGGCAGCATCCATCTTAGATCATTCTGAAGTAGTGATGGGAAGTTCGACTCTTTGAAGTGAATCGGTTCATTTCGAGTCACTCACTGAAATGAACCGATTCATTGAATCGAATCTTCGGTTCACTTGCCGAGTCTACTGACAAGCAAGTGAACTGAATCTCCGACTCAACTCTATTCAAATGAGCTGAATCAGAGGAGTGACTCATACGTTTGGCAGCTCTCTGGGGATGTTTTCTTTGATTTAACTCCTTCTTGGCTTCTCAGAGCTCTCTCAAGCCTATGGTATGTCAGACACAATACACTTTTTCAGATTAGCTAGCATTATCACGTTCAGGACTTCAGGTGACAGCTGTATATATTTAAAGCAGGTTTCTGTTGGCCCATCAGAAAGCAGTTCACATGCACAGAAACCTGCTTTTCATGTATACAGCTGTATGTGCTGGTGATGAATGGTTCTTTTAGTGTACTGTGCTAACAGAGACCGACTCATAGGTTTCCATTCTTTTGACTCAGTAACTGCTGTACTGAACTACTCAGTGAACTGACTCGACTCTTCCCCCTGAACGGTTCAATACAAGCTTGTTTCTGGCCTGTTCTTCAGTGTGCTGGCCTGGGAGACACTGATTGGTTAGAGGGAGGAGCTGAGCTCCTCACTCTAGGATCATATTACCATCAGCCCAGAGCAGCTCTCAGCTCTCCTTCACTGAATACTGAACTGTTTCCTCCCGAGTCGTTCAGGAAGAAGAACTGAGTCATCCAGTTCACTGAAAAGAATCGATTCAAAAGAACGATTCGTTCATGAACTGGACATCCCTATTCTGAAGCAGTGTGTTAGTGAGAGCAGGGAGAGTGTTGCTGCTGCTGCTGCTGTTAATAGCTAGGGACAGTTGTTAGTCATTGTTCCTGGTCTTGCTAGTCAGTGTTCTTGGTCCACTACTGCTGTAAGGACAGCATCCTGACAGCACCCCAAAAAGCCCTTCTAAGGGCTGGTATTTGTGTAATTTTTTTTATATATATATCTAGTGTCCCCTAAAGCCCTTTTTAGGGCTGGTAATTGAGTATTTTTTATATATATATAATATATATCTAGTGTCCCCAAAAGCCCTTTTTAGGGCTGGTAATTGAGTATTTTTATATATAGATATATATATATATATATATCTATTGTACACTGCAGTTGCCTGCCCGCTGTGTGTGAGAGGCCACAGACCCACCACAGACTGTACTGTGTGCACACCACACTCATTTCGGGTGGCACAGGCATAGTACCTTGAATTTAAAAAAATATTTTTTTTTTCCTCTGTCATAATTGCAGTGAGTGCTGTGTCAGGTCCACAGAGTGCACTGTACCCACTGCAGTGCACTGCCCACCACTGATATATATACGGTGGCACAGCATCTTGTTGCAAATTGGAAAAAAAAAAAATATATTTTTTATTATTGCAGTTGCCTGGGCTGCCAGTGACTGTCAGGTCCACAGAGTGTACTGTGCCCACTGTAGTGCCACTGCGTGCCCACCCACCACTGATATATATACGGTGGCACAGCAGCTTGCAAAGTAAAAATATATATATATTTTTTATAATTGCAGTTGCCTGGGTGCCAGTGACTGTTAGGTCCACAGAGTGTACTGTGCCCATTGCAGTGCCACTGCCCACCCACCACTGATATATATGGTGGCAGGCATGACTTTTTTTGCATTAGTGTCTGGGGGGGTCTAAAAAGCGTACCTGTGAAGTTTCAGCTCTGTAGCATGTCCAGAACCAGAAAAAAAGATCATATAGGTGTAAAAGGGGTTCCCACCATCCCTGCTCTACTGAAAAATGATATTTTTTTTCTGGTTCTGGACATGCTACAGAGCTGAAACTTCACAGGTACACTTTTTAGACCCCCTAGACACTAAATCACACAAAAAAAGTTCTTAAAAATTTTCATTTTTGATAGAGAGACAATTATTGGAAAAATTAAAAAAAAAAAAAAAACTTAAAAAAAAATTTCTTTGTATTTATTGTTTGGGGGGGGGGTCTAAAAAGCGTACCTGTGAAGTTTCAGCTCTGTAGCATGTCCAGAACCAGAAAAAAAATAGAATTAGGGTTAGGGCTAGGGTTAGGGTCAGGGCTAAGGTTAGGGTTATTTTTAGTGCTTAGGGTTAGAGTTAGAGGGGTAGGGGTAGGGCTACTAACTCTAATCCTAAGTATCTCACCGTAACCCTAGCCCCTAACACTAAACCTAACCCTAACCCTCTAACCATAACCCTAACCCTCTAACCTTAACCCTAACCCTCTAAGCCTAGCCATAAAAATAACCCTAACCCTAACCCCAGCCCTAACCCTAACCCTAGCCCTAAGCCTAACCCTAGCCCTAACCCTAATTCGTAATTTTTTCTGGTTCCGGACATGCTACAGAGCTGAAACTCCACAGGTACACTTTTTAGACCCCCCAGATGCTAAATCCAAAGAAATTTTTTATTTCTATTTTTTTTTTAATTTTTCCAATCATTGGCTCTCTATCAAAGAGGACAATTTTTAATAACTTTTTTTGTGTGATTTAGTGTCTGGGGTGGGGGTGGGGGGTCTAAAAAGTGTACCTGTGAAGTTTCAGCTCTGTAGCATGTCCAGAACCAGAAAAAAAATAGAATTAGGGCTAGGGTTAGGGTCAGGGCTAGGGTTAGGGTTATTTTTAGTGCTTAGGGTTAGAGGGTTAGAGTTAGAGGGGTAGGGGTAGGGCTACTAACTCTAACCCTAAGTATCCCACCGTAACCCTAACCCTAGCCCCTAACACTAAACCTAACCCTAACCCTCTAACCCTAACCCTCTAACCTTAACCCTAACCCTCTAACCTTAACCCTAACCCTCTAAGCCTAGCCATAAAAATAACCCTAACCCTAACCCTAGCCCTAAGCCTAACCCTAGCCCTAGCCCTAACCCTAATTCATATTTTTTTCTGGTTCCGGACATGCTACAGAGCTGAAACTTCACAGGTACACTTTTTAGACCCCCCAGATGCTAAATCCAAAGAAATGTTTTATTTTTTTTATTTTTTTTTTAATTTTTCCAATAATTGGCTCTCTAACAAAAAATTAAAATTTTTAAGAACTTTTTTTTGTGTGATTCAGTGTCTGGGGGTCTAAAAAGTGTACCTGTGAAGTTTCAGCTCTGTAGCATGTCCAGAACCAGAAAAAAAATTAGAATTAGGGTTAGGGCTAGGGTTAGGGTTATTTTTAGTGCTTGGGGTTAGACTGTTAGGGTTAGAGGCGTAGGGGTAGGGTTACTAACTCTAACCCTAAGTATCTCACCGTAACCCTAACCCCTAACACTAAACCTAACCCTAACCCTTAAAGCCCAGTTCCTGTCCCATTTTGGTCGGTTCTGTTCTGTTTGCGGTTGTTTGCGGTGCGTTAAACGGGGAGTTTGGTCTGTCACTGTGAAGCGGGCGTAACCCTTACACTACCTGATCGATACAACATCATACCTGATCGTATACACACACTGGATGTTTTAAAGCACATTATTCCAAACAATTTAGGAATGTTAGGTGATTTATGCCCTTTATGGTATAAAACCCGACTCTGCGTCAACTACGTAATTTTCCATGGGAGTTTTGCCATGGATCCCCCTCCGGCATGCCACAGTCCAGGTGTTTGTCCCCTTGAAACAACTTTTCCATTACTATTGTGGCCAGAAAGAGTCCCTGTGGGTTTTAAAATTCGCCTGCCTATTAAAGTCTATGGCGGTTCGCAATGTTCGCCGGTTCGCGAACATTCGCCGATGTTCGCCGTTCGCGAACGGCGAATTTTATGTTCGCGACATCACTATTTGTCACCTTTCCCACCAATCATCTTCTCACCTTAGTAGTCTCTTGTAATGAGGGATGAGATTCGGTTTCGGGTTCTCCTGAAATCTGCACTTTCACACCCTTCCTCTGAAGATACAAATATCCCCATGCCTCACGAAGTTAACCATGTGCCTGCCCCTCCTGTAGGCCAAGGATCGGCATGGTGGATGGAGTGGAGGGTGATCAGTTCTCAGAACTCCTCTCTGATGAATGAATCCAGAAGAGATGAGCATTTCATCACTTTCAGGTTCAGTTCCATCATTCCCCGGTCACTGTGGTCAGGGAAGAAGCTGGTTGATCCCGATCTGTACTTCATCAGCTTCACTGGTGTCCATATGTGACATGGAGGTCTAATAGACCCCTAATGTCTCCTTTAGGATGACCTGTTATTTATATTACGCTGTCACAAAGGGAGGTATTGGCCACAAAGTGGAGTGAGAGCAATGATTCTCGGGCCGTTATTCCCGGTTTTCTCTAAACTAATGACCTGTAGGAGCTTTTACAGTGTTGTCTTTGCACCATGTTGGGTAGTGAAATTAGACACACAGTTTTAAGGGTTGACATAATTGTGTGTGTGTGTGGGGGGGGGGGGGGGGGGCGCTTTCTTTTTACAACCATAACATGCAGATTTTATCGTGTGTGAAAATTTAATTTTGTTTATAGCCCATCTCTGGGGATACTAAAGGTGACGAAAACCCAAATGAGCATTTAACCCTCGTATAATGGGGGCAGCCCCACTTCAAGGGTTACATGATCATTTGGTGTAGGGAACCAGAAAAAGCTCATTTACTTATCCGATCCTCTGATCCCTCAATACCGACACTCTCCTCTATTCCCCTACACTCTGGCAGTGGACTGTCCCTCCTCCTGTCAACGGCTATGGGTTCTGCATTGGTCTTGATGGTCTCAGAGTAACCCAATCTACATGTTCCAATCCACAGTAGGGGCAACCCGCCTATAACCCCTTATATCCCCATCCTAATAGGGTGCTTCCTGTCTGCTGCTGTTGCTTCCTGTGGCCACTAGAGGCAGAGGAGAGCACCACGTGGAGAGGAGAGGACAGGAGAAGGGGAACAGCTGAGGGGGAACAGCTGAGGGAGACTCAGACAGAAGCCAGTGACTGAAGGGGGACTGCCGACGCAATGTGACAGACACCAGGCAGTGGGAACAGTACTGGTGGTGTGTGGGGACTGACTGACCAGACAGGAGACAGCAGAAACGTGAGTGTGCTGAATCAGCTGTTTGGCTGAGTGAGGGGGAGGGGGATCACACAGACAGGCACAGACAGTGTGTAGAGAGACTGACAGGGGGAGGCTGCAGGATCTTCCATCAGACGAGGACAGACCAGGGCAGACAAGCAGTAGATTTGACAGTACCTAATACCTTGATACCTGCAGCGGCGGAGGCCCTGGAGGGACTGAAGGAGGAACAGGACGTGAGTAGGTGACCGATCAGCTGATCAGCTGTTCAGCTGCTGGGGGGGGGAAGTCAGAAGGAACTGTGACTGACTGTTACTGTGCTGTGACTGGACTGTGACTATAGCTGTGCCCTGACTGTACTGTGATTGTACTGTCACTGTAGCTATACTGTAACTGTACTGGGACTGTGACTGTAACTGACTGACTAAACTGTGGGTGTAAAGTAGTATCTGAGCATCTGCGAGTACCTAGCGGTACCTGAGCATTTGGGAGTACCTGCGAGTGTCTGGGAATAACTGTATGGGTATGTGTTTGCTTCTGCGCGTGAGCTAACGGGGACAGGGCACTTTAATTTTTAATTTTTTTTTGCTATTTATTTTATTTATTATTTTTTTATTTTTACACAGTTTAAAAAAAAAAAATGTTTTGATCATTTTTATTCCTATTACAAGGAATGTAAACATCCCTTGTAATAGAAATAGGCATGACAGGTCCTCTTTATTGTGAGATCTGGGGTCAAAAAGACCTCACACCTCACAACTACACTAAAAAAGAAAAAAAAAAAAATGTTGAAAAAGGAAAAAAAAAAAAAAGCGGCCCTTTAAACCGGTTGCTAGGCAACGACTTTTGACGTAGCGCCGGTCCTCCAAGACCATAGAGTCGAGTGAGGGCCATCTTGCCCTCACTCGACTTCCTGTCTCTGAGGATCCGGGACCGGATAGTTTTCCCCGCTGCCGGCGGGTCCGGTTAGCTGGGAAAACGTCTGGGACACGACGGGAAGGGGGGGGGGCACCTCTTCCCCTGCACCGTAAGGGTAATTCCCGCGGTGAATCCGCCACTGAGACCACCCTTATCTGAAAGCCGACCACCCGCCGTTTAAAAAAATACCGGGGTTGTGGCAGCTATCTGCTGCCATAACCCCAGTATTTAGCTTTTAATGGCCAATGCATATAGTCGTTAGGCGGTCGGTAGGTGGTTGCATGTATATGGCAAACAGGTGACGATGACTGATGGGGTGACAGGTGACTATGACTGATGGGGTGACAGGTGACGATGACTGATGGGTTGACAGGTGACATGTGACAATGACTGATGGGGTGACTGGTGACAATGACTGATGGGGTGACGATGATTGAGGTGACAGATGACGATGATTGATGAGGTGACAGATGACGATGATTGATGAGGTGACAGATGACGATGATTGATGAGGTGACAAGTGACGATGATTGATGAGGTGACAGATGACGATGATTGATGAGGTGACAGATGACGATGATTGATGAGGTGACAAGTGACGATGATTGATGGGGTGACAGATGACAATCACTGACGGGGTGACAAGTGACGATGATTGATGGGGTGACAATTGACGATGATTGATAGGGTGACAGATGACGATGACTGATGGGGTGACAGGTGACGGTGATTGATGGGGTGACAGGTGACGGGCGATGGTCACCGATGGGTGACAGGTGACGGGCGATGGTGCACAGCGGTACTGATGGCAGTCTCTGGTGACATGTTCACATGTGAGCGTAGCGATCGTGGGCAGAATCACTGTGATTCTGCCCGTGATCCAGAAATCATTGAAAATCGCGGGACGCCTGTGCGTTGCCCGTGATTTGCAATAGCACCCCAAACGCTGTGCGATGTTGCCGCGATTTCCACCTGACGAATCGCGGTAACATCGCGCAAACAACGCATGACGCCCCAAAGAAGCTTTTGTACCTTTTTTGGGCGTCATGCGTTGTTTACGCGATGTTACCGCGATTCGGCAGGTGGAAATCGCGGCAACATCGCACAGCGTTTGGGGTGCTATTGCAAATCACGGGCAATGCACAGGCGTCCCGCAATTTGCAATGATTTCCGGATCGCGGGCAGAATCGCGGTGATTCTGCCTGCGATCGCTACGCTCACATGTGAACGTTATGGGTGTCAATTTCTGGGCACTGATGAGGTGACTGTTGGGTGACAAGTGCAATTGGGGGGGGGGCTGAGGACTGTGTGGGGACCTTTATTTTTGTGATTTTACTTTTACAGGTACACAGAGCAGTAACTCACTGTTTCTGGCTCTGCTCTCCTCACACTGGAAACTGTGTGAGGGGAGAAGAGCTAGTAACAGTGAGTTACTGCTCTGTGTTTACATTTTGTGATCGGCTGTGAATGGATTCACAGCCGATCACTTAGTAAACAGTCACTGTCAGTGACTGTTTACTACTGCCGGTGACTAGCTGTGTTCCTAGGGAAGACAGAGCCACCGACATGACCGCGCATGCGCGGTCTGATTCCGGGCTTTGCTATTGTGATCGGCTGTGTCATTGGAACACAGCCGATCACGTGGGAAACAGCCACGCCCATTGGCTGTTTCCCCCCTGCCGGTGACCGGCTGTGACCCGGGGACACGCCGACACCGGCAGTGCAAGGCGGCGCGCACACGATCGCGCGCCTGCCCTTCTTGAATGGGATCACGTCATATGACGTCTTCCCAGAACAATGGCCGCACCGTCCCGCCTTCATTTGACAGCGGGCGGGCGGCAAGTGGTTAAGTATATAAACAGTAAGAAAGCGAGGCCAGAACACATTGGCCCCATAAAAGACGATAAGGGAGTTTTGGCCACAGAGGACAGAGAAAAGGTGGAAGTGTTAAATAAATTCTTCTCTTCAGTCTTCACAAAAGAATCGGGGGGCTACACTAACCCAGCTTGTAAGGCCAAACTAAACAACACACCTCAGGAAATACCGCCATGGCTAACAGAAGATAGACTTAGAACTAAACTAGAGAAACTTAACATAAATAAATCACCGGGACCGGATGGCTTGCACCCGAGGGTTCTTAAAGAGCTCAGCCAGGTGATTGCCAGACCATTATTCTTGATCTTTAAGGATAGTTTACAGACGGGTATGGTGCCAGCTGATTGGAAAAAAGCCAACGTGGTACCAATATTTAAAAAGGGGCCGAGGTGTATCCCGGGTAACTATAGGCCGGTCAGCTTAACATCAGTAGTCTGCAAGATTTTGGAGGAGATGTTAAGGGACCACATACAAGACTTTAGTAATGAAAACGGTATTATTAGTAGTAATCAGCATGGATTCATGAAAAATCGTTCTTGCCAAACCAATCTATTAACCTTCTATGATGAAGTGAGCTGCCACCTAGATAAAGGTAAGCCTGTGGATGTGGTGTATCTGGACTTCGCAAAGGCCTTTGACACCGTTCCCCACAAACGCTTACTGTTCAAACTAAGGAAGGTAGGTATGGACCATAAGGTGAGTACCTGGATAGAGAACTGGCTCCAGGGGAGGTTGCAAAGGGTGGAGATTAATGGGGAGTACTCGGATTGGGCGGGTGTGGAAAGCGGGGTCCCCCAGGGTTCTGTCCTGGGGCCAAATCCTGTTTAATTTATTCATAAATGATCTAGAGGAGGGGATATTGAGTAAAATCTCAGTATTTGCGGATGATACTAAACTAAGCATGCCAATATCTTCTAGGCAGGATGTGGAAACCTTACAAGTGGACCTGAACAAAATTATGGGGTGAGCAACTACATGGCAGATGAGGTTTAATGTTGAAAAATGTAAAGTAATGCACTTGGACGCCAGAAACCAGAAAGCAAGCTACTCCCTAGGGGGGGAACCTCTGGGTGAGTCTAGGATGGAAAAGGACCTGGGGGTACTGGTAGACAACAGGCTTTGCAGTGGCATGCAATGCCAAGCCGCTGCAAGCAAAGCCAACAGAATACTGGGATGTATAAAAAAGGGGATTCACTCCAGAAATAAAGAGATTATTCTCCCTCTCTACAAGACTCTGGTCCGGCCACATCTGGAGTATGCTGTCCAGTTCTGGGCACCGGTCCTCAGGAAGGATGTGCTGGAACTGGAGAAAGTCCAGAGAAGGGCAACAAAAATAATTAGGGGAATGGAGGACATCAGCTATGAGGAAAGGCTACAAGCACTGAACCTATTCTCTCTGGAGAAGAGACGATTGAGGGGGGATATGATATCAATGTACAAATACTGTACTGGCGACCCTAGCATAAGGAACAAACTATTCATAGAAAGGGAATACAATAAGACACGTGGCCACGCACTAAAACTAGAGGAAAGGCGGTTTAACCTTGAAATACGCAGGGGGTTCTTCACTGTAAGAGCGGTAAGGATGTGGAATTCTCTTCCACAAGCAGTCGTATCAGCAGGGAGCATTAAACGTTTCAAAAAACTATTAGATGGGCACCTTAAAGACCACAACATACAGGGGTATGCAATGTGTGGTTAACAGAAGACACACACACCCATCATAGGTTGAACTGGATGGACTGATGTCTTTTTTCAACCTCACTAACTATGCAACTATGTAATATTGTCCAACCAATGCAGTCCAGATAATTCTTCATTATCTGTCTACAGAGAAACCCGCATAGATCACATGACCACACAAATGAGGATGGAGGAGGATCAGAATCACATTAATGAGAGGTTATTAAGCCTCAACCTGGAGATCATCTACTTGCTGATCGGAGAGGTGAGGAGGATTCTTGGAGGTCACATGACATCTTTCTTATCTAGTCTGGTCAATAGACCATGTTCTTATTGTAGACATGTGGATGATGTCAGATGATTGATATTGGTTTATCTTTTTCCTGATCTGTAGGATTATGTTGTAGTGAAGAAGTCTAGTGGAGAGCCAATCTCAGGGGGATGGAGCAGGACCCAAATTCCCACTATGGTGCCTCCCCCTTGTTCTCCTATATCTGAGAGGCACAAAGAGCAGAAGATCCTGGAACTGACCACCATGATGGTCCATCTGCTGACAGGAGAGGTGAGGGGTGCTGGGAATTCTGGGACATTATCCAGTAACAGACAAGGGATGTGTCTGGATGGTGACTATCATTGTGTGTGTCAGGTTCCTATAAGGTGTCAGGATGTCACTGTCTATTTCTCCATGGAGGAGTGGGAGTATTTAGAAGGACACAAGGATCTTTACAAGGACATCATGATGGAGAATCAGCCGCCCCTCACATCACCGGGTAAGAGGAGACTTTATTGTAAAGGAGAGAGCAGTACGGAGGCTCCACCTAGATCCCCCATCATCTGATAAACACATAGAAACAATGTATTCAGTCAGTGTGTGTGTTTCCTACAGATGGCTCCAGTAATGGGAACCCACCAGAGAGATGTCCCCGTCCTCTGTATTCCTGGGATTCCACACAGGAAGATCACACCATCCCTCACCATCATCAGGTAAATGATTGACACTTATTAGTAGTTATGATTAATACACAGCATGTTTGTTACAATGAATGTTTTATTATATATTCAGAGTGGAAACCTCAGGGATTATAATATTGTTGTTAAAGAGGAGGATGAGGAGTATGGAGTGATGAAGGAGTTTTCAGAAGGACACAAGGATATGATAGAGCCACCAAATACCAGGAACCCACCACAGAGATGTCCCCGTCCTCTGTATTCCCGGGATTCCACACAGGAAGGTCACACCATCCCTCACCATCATCAGGTAGATGAGGACCAATCACTGATAGTATCATTAGGATCTGTACATTATCTGCATTGTTACCATTGATGTCATTTTTATTATATATTCAGAGTGGAAACCTGAGAGATTCTAAAGTTGAGGTTAAAGCAGAAGAAGAAGATTGGTATGTGAGAGATGATCAGCAGTCTATTGGGGAGGATGGAATAACGGGGGCATTTATTGAGGAGGACACTCCTACAGAGATCAGCACAGGTGGGTCATTAACACTAAATACGTATATGACATGAATACGTGTAAGCCACCACTGATTACTGAATACCAATATTATGAGTCCTGACTCCTGCACTATATGCTCTATGTTGTACATTACATTCTCCTGATCCCTGCATTATATACTCCATGTTGTACATTACATACTCCTGATCCCTACACTATATACTCTATATTGTACATTAAATACTTCTGACCCCTGTGCTATATACTCTGTTTTACATTACATACTCCTGAACCCTGCACTGTATACTCTGTTGTACATTACATACTCCTGACTTCTGCTCTCTCCCCTCTACCCACTGCTATATATATATATATATATATATATATATATATATATATATATATATATATACACACATAATATGAATTCTCTTTTGTTATGCCAATTTCCTACCAGCTGGACATTTTATATCTGATGATTTGATTGGAAGACCGACTTTTACAGTAACCCAATGATGGTGGTCTTCAGCATCAGTCCAGACTTCATCTTGGTTGTTCTCCCCCCATCCTCACTCTCTGACCTCTGGTGGGGCTCAGCCCCGCTGTTATTCATGACTAAATCATGGACTAAATAAGGAAGTGCAGGACTTCTTGTGTTGGGAATATGGCAATGAGTGATAGAGGGGGAGGGGACACTCATCCTATAATCCCCTCATCACTGTCACTCCTATAAAAGACAGTTCTCGTTGTTTCCTCACTCTCTGACTAAGGTCCATGAATAAAGAAAAGAACTGGTAGATCAGAGGACCCATTTACTAGTTACATTGAGGGGGGAATTGTAAGATCCTCAGAGACAAAGCTGCCTGATGTGGGCGGAGTCCTGGTTCAGGGGAACCAATCTGCTGATGTCTAATAATAATCTTTGTATTTCTATTTTAGTACATGGACGGGAGATGAGGAAAACCTCAGAGGATTGTCTCACTGTGTCTCCAGACTGTAAAGTAGAAGATGAGGACATCACACAGTATAGTCCAGGAGAAAACCCGGCTTCCTCAAATCTCCATCCGGCACCACACAGTGTAGATGGACCATCGTATTCCTCTTATCCTGAGGAACCTCAGACTGTGAGGGACAGTGCCGGACCATCGTATTCCTCTTATCCTGAGGAACCTCAGACTGTGAGGGACAGTGCCGGACCATCGTATTCCTCTTATCCTGAGGAACCTGTGAGGGACGGTGCTGTCCTTACAACAGATAAGAGGTTCTCCTGTACTGAGTGTGGGAAGTGTTTCAATTTTAAATCCCAGCTTAATATGCATAAAATCTCTCACACCGGTGAGAAGCTGTATTCCTGTCTTGAGTGCGGGAAATGTTTTCCATTGAAGTCTGATCTTTACAAACATCAAAAATTGCACAATGGAGAGAAGCCATATTCCTGTCCTGAGTGTGGAAAATGTCTTTCACGGAAGTCCACTCTTTCAATACATCAGAGATTGCACACTGGAGAGAAGCCATATTCCTGTTCTGAGTGTGGGAAATGTTTTTCACGGAAGTCCAATCTTTCCATACATCAGAGATTGCACACTGGTGAGAAGCCGTATTCCTGTCCTGAGTGTGGGAAATGTTTTTTAGAGACGGGCGCTCTTTCCACACATCAGAGATCGCACACTGGTGAGAAGCCGTATTCCTGTCCTGAGTGTGGGAAATGTTTTTCACAGACGGGCGCTCTTTCCAAACATCAGAGATCGCACACTGGTGAGAAGCCGTATTCCTGTCCTGAGTGTGGGAAATGTTTTTCATGCAAGTCATATCTTTCCACACATCAGAGATCACACACTGGTGAGAAGCCGTATTCCTGTCCTGAGTGTGGGAAATGTTTTTCATGCAAGTCATATCTTTCCAAACATCAGAGATTGCACACTGGTGAGAAGCCGTATTCCTGTCCTGAGTGTGGGAAATGTTTTTCAGAGACGTGCGCTCTTTCCAAACATCAGAGATCGCACACTGGTGAGAAGCCGTATTCCTGTCCTGAGTGTGGGAAATGTTTTGCACGGAAGTTCCATCTTTCCACACATCAGAGATTGCACATGGGGGGAAACCACTTTCCTGTCCTGAGTGAGGGAATTGTTCCTCACTGATGTCCTATCTTCCTGTACATCAGGGGGTCTCACACAACCCTTGAGGTGTATTAGTGCATTGAGTGCGGGAAATGTCTTCTATATGAATGTTGGTGGACATGTGGGGAAGAAGCACACCCTGATATACACCTCAGATATACTCCATGGCTGATCTTTATCATGTAAGAAACCCTTCATAAGGAGATCAGAGATCACCAGATACATGGATGAAGTGTTGTCCCGTGTTGGCCATTGATAGCAGGAGAAATATAAAAATGGAGTCCTTACCTTTCATTGGCTGAGTACATTTTGTGCGGGAAGATTTCACAAACACTTACAGATCTGGTTGTTATAAATGTGTTGATGAAATGTGACCCGCATTCCCCCAGTCATGGCGAATTGGGATTTCCTATAATGGTCAGTTCCATCTAGTGGCCATAATGTGCTTTCCTGACAGATGTCCATGGCAGCCCCGCCCTCATTCCTCCCCCATAAGACCCCACCCCCATAAATGCTCAGGATAAGTCAAAGGCTGTGTTCCTTTTTTGTCCTCCTCACTTATAGGACCATTTTTGTATGAAGTTTTTCTACCTATTGGAAGTGTTGGTGGGCGGGTCTGGTGCTGGGCAGCTGTGCGGGATGTCAGGAGCTTCCTTTGGTATCCAGAAGTCTTCCAGGATGTCCCGAGTGGTCATTGAGTCCCCAGCTATCAGTGGGGTGCTGTTATGGCACACATATGTAGAGGATCCATGCCTGGAGAGTGGACCCTGCCATCGGCGGACATTTTTATTGGTTGGGAGCCCAGCTGTTAGCGGGTGGCCATTAAGTGTTAGACACGTGAAATTCGTTTCGGTGCAAATACAAATTCCGACAAATTTTTGGTTATTCCTAGATTCGGATGTATCCAAATCTCCAAATGAAATTGTAATGAATCTCGTTGAAATCTGTTAAAATTTGTTTAGTTTATTAATTTACTAATGAATTCCAACTTTTCAGAACGATTCGAATTCGGATCAGTCAAAAAAAAATGATCGACCGATGCAAAATATGTGTGAAGAAATAGCTGGTTGTTAAGCAGGAAGCCGGCCGCCTGCATCCTTACCAACCATGACTCATCAGCTGTCAGCGGGCTTCCCCACTGACAGATGAATGTAAAGAAAAGAATGCCGGCATTGCCCGACAATAGAAAAAACAGTGTGCCCCCCCAAAGACCATACCAGGCCCTTTGGGGTCAATATTTAAAAAAAAAAAAAAGTGGGTTCTCCCCTAAAATCCATACCAGACCCTTTATCCCGGCATGCAGCCTGGCAGGTCAGGAAAGTGGGAGGGACGAGTGAGGGCCCCCTCAACAATACCAGGCCACATGTCCTCAAAATGGGGGGGTGGGTACTTTGGGGAAGCTCTCCCCCCCCACCCCACCCCAAAACACCTTGTCCCATGTTGATGGGGGAAAGGGCCTCTTCCCAAAACCGTGGCCTTTGCTTGTGGGGGTCTGCAGGCAGGGGGCTTGTCGTTATCTGAAAGCCCCTTCTCCCAAGGGGGCCCCGAGAAAACACCCCCCCCATGTGAATGAGTAACATGACCATATAGTATAATGTGATTATTGCAGTGTCAGCGCTGGAACTTTGGTGTTATCGGGACCATAGTACCTGTACCTATTCACCAAAAATTGTTAAAAAGTAATAACACACACACACAATTTTTGAAAAATCCTTTATTTAAAAATAACTACTGCAGGCTCCTCCTCCATTTGACATTTCTTACATAGTTAAGGGACGAGGTCACCTGTCTACGTCACCTGGTGGCACTTCCCCTTCTGACATCATGGACTGGTCCATGCTGGGTCCCTGATATCAGAAGGGGCGGTGCCACCAGGTGATATAGACAGGTGGCCCTGCCCATTACCTATATAAAAGATGTGAAACGGGGAGCCTGCAGTAGGCAGATGGCCTCCATGATGGCAACAGCGTCTTTTTTAATTTGTGGCGGGCGTTGTGATTGATGGTGGATCTACATCGGGTGACGCTGTTTTTTTTTTTTTTAATAAAGGATTTTTCAAAAATTGTGTGTGTTTTTATTACTTTTTGATACTTTTTTGGTGAATAGGTACAGGTACTATGGCCCCGATACTCATTCACATGGGGGGGATCTGGGGGCCTCCTTGGTAAAAGGGGCTTTCAGATTACGACAAGCCCCCTGCCTGCACACCACCACAAACACAACCCACGGTTGTGGGGAAGATGCCCTGGTCCTCATCAACATGGGGACAAGGTGCTTTTGGGTGGAGGGGGAGAGGTGCCCCAAATAACCCCCCCCCCCCATGTTAAAGGTATGTGGTCTATGGGTTAGGAGGGGGTCTGGCTCGTCCCCCCTTTCGTGACCTTCAGAACTGCATGCTCAGGTAAAGGTCTGATGAGTCATCAGTTGTTATGGATGTGGGCGGCCGTTTTCCCAGCCCCCCGCTTAACAACCAGCTATTCTTCACACAGAATTCGAATCAGTCAATTGTTTCTCGACCGATCGGAATTCTAATCGTTCTGAAAAGTTTGAATTCTTTAGATTAATAAACTTAACAAATTTTACTAAAAACGAAAAGAAATTTAATGAAAACTAAACAAAAGTAAACAAATTCTGAAACCAAACTAAAAGAATTCCAAATTCCAGAATGAAATGAAATTAACGAAACAAATGTTTCCATTCTGCACATGTCTCCTAAGCGTGCCCAACCCAGATATAGCAGTTGTGTTCCTGCCTCTGGGATCCGGGTCGCCCTGCGGATGCATCGATTGCCCTGTGGAAGAGGTCCGGGACACGTGAGTATGTTTGGCTTGAGGTCAGCAGAAGGGAGCAGACGCCATGCGGGCTGCTAGGGAGTAACCAAAAGGAAAACCTATGGAGAGGACTCTCTGGGTGCTCTCTGGGTGATCGATGTGCATTGCAGCATCTTATCAAAGTTTGGTTCAGTCGCCTACCTTTGTCTTCTTTTCTGTCCTGAGGAGAGAACTGTTTGTTGAAGCAAGGTTTGCTTTCTGCGTAGCGGTACCCCCGCAGGAGCCGCTTGGATATTGGCTTGCCTGGGCCTCCGACTGATTACTCCACAGCCAGATACAGGGTATTTTCACACAGCCAGGTGCACACACTCTTCTGCTCGTTGTCTCCAATGACCAGTCTAGAGGATGTGTTTTTATGTTTTATTTGGAGAACTTGGAGAGGAGAAGAAAAACCAGAGCTATCCTGAGAGTCCCAACATCCTATCTGTTCAGAGAAATGGGAACCTACAGATGTTCACAAGGAACCACTGTCATATGTGTGGACTTTAAGGGCACAGCATGAGACAGATAACAACTACATGGATTTATCCTAAAATAACATTTATTGATTTATCTAAAACCAGATCTCAATAAAATGAGGAAACTGGCCCCAAACTGAGCTCAGCTCGTGCACAGGAGATCAATGTCTCCTACTAATTTCACTCATGTACATCATACATATATAAAAATAAGTTGGTATATATCATAAGGTTCCTGTAGGTATAGATATTTCCTCTCCACTTAGATGTAACATTTAGTGACGAAAATGTACTTTATTACTGAATATATCTTATTACTATTATAACAATCTCCTTACTATATGGATTTTTTTGTGTCAGCTTTTTTTGTATACATGTCTGCATCATATTTTTTTACGGATGTCAACATTTCTATCAATTACTGTATGTATAATAAATGACTACGTTCAGATTCTATTTTTGTATATCTTAGTTGGTGACCTGCCTCATTTAAAGTCCCACGACTAGGGTTGAGCGAACATGGACTGTATTATTCGTGTTCGTACCGAATAATTGGATTTTTGTTACTCGAACACGGACCCGAAAACTTTACTGTATATTTCGGGTAAAAATCCGTGTTCGGTCGTTTTATTTCCGGGTTTTGCATGCTTTGGCGCGCTTTTCATGGCGGGCTTTCAACAGCCAATCAACAAGCGTTTAACTGGTGTGCCTAAGCCATCCCAGCCATGCCTACAAATGTTTCAGTAGCTGTGATTGGCCGTCTGAAGCATGTGACCAAGTCTTTATAAGTTCGAGGCAGCGCCGCTGCGGCGTCATTCTGCTGTTTAGTTCAGGGAGAGAGCACACATCAACGTGCTGGCTGCTGATTAGGGACAGACAGGAAAAAAAAACATTTGTGTCCAGATAGAATTGAGGGACAGGTCGGAGTGTGTTAGGCAGGGCGAGTTGTAGGAATTTTAGGGAGAGAGTCTGCTGATTTTTAGGGTCAGTGTGTTCTACAAACTACAATCGATATTGCTGTGTGGGGTGGGGTTTGCAGTGACCGATCTACGATCTTATCAATCCTTTTAGGGACAGAGTCTGCTGATTTTTAGGGTCAGACAGTGCGTTCTACAAACTACAATCAATATTGCTGTGTGGGGGGGGGGGGGTTTGCAGTCACCCGATCTACGATCTTAGCAATCCTTTTAGAGAGAGAGTCTGCTGATTTTTAGGGTCAGTGTGTTCTACAAACTACAATCGATATTGCTGTGTGGGGTGGGGTTTGCAGTTACCAATCTACGATCTTATCAATCCTTTTAGGGAGAGAGTCTGCTGATTTTTAGGGTCAGTGTGTTCTACAAACTACAATCGATATTGCTGTGTGGTGTGGGATAGGAGATAGGCAGGTGTCAGTGGTCCACATCCATTTTGCTGTGTGTGGGCTGCAGTAAACACAATCTTTTTGGGCTGCAGTAAACACAATCTTTTTGGGGTGCAGTGAACACAATCTTTTTGGGGTGCAGTGAAAACAATCTTTTTGGGGTGCAGTGAACACAATCTTTTTGGGGTGCAGTGAACACAATCTTTTTTGCCCACTGAGGAGGAGGGAGAAAAGTATTATTCTATCAGGCACTGTGTTCAGCATTTTTCCTTCAGCTGTGCTGTGCTGAGTGACTGATCATACACTGCTGTGTTCAGTTCACATGTGCTAATATTGAGTGGTTTCAGAAATCATACACTTTTTTTCTATTCCACTATTCAATATACAGCCTTGGGTTAAAAAAAAATAAATTGTGGCCTGCAGCAGAGCTGAATGATATTTGGGGTTTTTGGGGTTCATCTCATACTTCTGAAGATTTGAGGGTGCTGCCTGTTCCATACTCCTCCTACTCCTTATTCAGCCTTTTAGGGGTACAAACAATAGTAATTGGGGCCTAGTGTGCTTCTGTACGTGTGAGATACATACACTTTTTTTGATCATATTTCCTATTCCGCTATTCAATAAAAACCTTTGGGGATCAATTAAATTGCGGGATAGTTTGTGTTGGTACGTTTGAGATCCACCTTTCCAAGTTTTTGGGGTTCATCTCATACTTCTGAAGATTTGAGGGTGCTGCCTGTTCCATACTCCTCCTACTCCTCATTCAGCCTTTTAGGGGTACAAACAATAGTAATTGGTGCCTAGTGTGCTTCTGTACGTGAGATACATACACTTTTTTTGATCATATTTCCTATTCCGCTATTCAATAAAAACCTTTGGGGATCAATTAAATTGCGGGATAGTTTGTGTTGGTACGTGTGAGATCCACCTTTCCAAGTTTTTGGGGTTCATCTCATACTTCTGAAGATTTGAGGGTGCTGCCTGTTCCATACTCCTCCTACTCCTCATTCAGCCTTTTAGGGGTACAAACAATAGCAATTGGGGCCTAGTGTGCTTCTGTACGTGTGAGATACATACACTTTTTTTGATCATATTTCCTATTCCGCTATTCAATAAAAACCTTTGGGGATCAATTAAATTGCGGGATAGTTTGTGTTGGTACGTGTGAGATCCACCTTTCTGAGTTTTTGGGGTTCATCTCATACTTCTGAAGATTTGAGGGTGCTGTCTGTTCCATACTCCTCCAACTCCTCATTCAGCCTTTTAGGGGTACAAACAATAGTAATTGGGGCCTAGTGTGCTTCTGTACGTGTGAGATACATACACTTTTTTTGATCATATTTCCTATTCCGCTATTCAATAAAAACCTTTGGGGATCAATTAAATTGCGGGATAGTTTGTGTTGGTACGTGTGAGATCCACCTTTCCAGGTTTTTGGGGTTCATCTCATACTTCTGAAGATTTGAGGGTGCTGCCTGTTCCATACTCCTCCTACTCCTCATTCAGCCTTTTAGGGGTACAAACAATAGTAATTGGGGCCTAGTGTGCTTCTGTACGTGTGAGATACAAACACTTTTTTTGATCATATTTCCTATTTCGCTATTCAATAAAAACCTTTGGGGATCAATTAAATTGCGGGATAGTTTGTGTTGGTACGTGTGAGATCCACCTTTCCAAGTTTTTGGGGTTCATCTCATACTTCTGAAGATTTGAGGGTGCTGCCTGTTCCATACTCCTCCTACTCCTCATTCAACCTTTTAGGGGTACAAACAATAGTAATTGGGGCCTAGTGTGCTTCTGTACGTGTGAGATACATACACTTTTTTTGATCATATTTCCTATTCCGCTATTCAATAAAAACCTTTGGGGATCAATTAAATTGCGGGATAGTTTGTGTTGGTACGTGTGAGATCCACCTTTCCAAGTTTTTGGGGTTCATCTCATACTTCTGAAGATTTGAGGGTGCTGCCTGTTCCATACTCCTCCTACTCCTCATTCAGCCTTTTAAGGGTACAAACAATAGTAATTGGGGCCTAGTGTGCTTCTGTACGTGTGAGATACATACACTTTTTTTGATCACATTTTCTATTCCGCTATTTAATCATAACCTTTGGGTATAAACAATTAAATTGCGGGATAGTCTGTGTCGGTACGTGTGAGATACACCTTTCCAATTTTTGGGGCGCATCTCATACTGCCGAGGATTTGAGGGTGCTTCAGTCTGCCTCCTGCCTGTTCCGAACTCCTCCTACTCCTCATCCTGCCTTTAGGGTACAAAAAATTGTAATCGGGGCCTAGATTGTGTTTGTACGTGTGAGATACACCGTTTTGTAAAATTTGTCCTATTCCTCTATTCAATATACACCCTGTTTGAGTGTAAAAAATTAAATTGCGGAATAGTCTGTATCGGTACACCTTTTTAAATTTGTTTGGCGCATCTCCTTCTACCGCCGAGGATTGCAGGGCGCTTCAGTTTGCCTCCTGTTCCCAACTCCTCCTACACCTCTTCTTCATCCTGACTTTAGGGTACAAAAAATTGTAATTGGGGCACAGACGATCTGTCAGCAACACCACCACCTGGGTCACCAACCATCTCCACAATGTCCCGTGGAAGCATTCAGCTTTCCATCTCCCAAACACTTGAGAGGAAGTACCCCCCTACCCACCCGCGATCCCTGGCCCTGAATGCCAGCGTTTCAAAATTCTTGGCCTTTGAAATGCTGTCATTCCGTCTGGTGGAGACGCACAGTTTTAAAAACCTTATGTCGGTGGCTGTCCCACAGTAGGTCGTGCCCAGCCGCCACTACTTTTCCAGGCAAGCCATCCCTTCCCTGCACAACCAAGTGGGGGAAAAAGTCAGGTGTGCACTGCGCAACGCCATCTCTGGCAAGGTCCACCTAACTACCGATACGTGGACCAGTAAGCACGGTCAGGGGCGTTATATCTCCCTAACGGCACACTGGGTAAATGCAGTGGCGGATGGGCCTGAGGCGGATAGCAATTTGGCGCATGTCCTTCCACCACCGAGGATTGCAGGGTGCTTCAGTTTGCCTCCTGTTCCTAACTCCTCCTACTCCGCTTCCTCATCCTCTACCGCCTCCTCATCCAGACAGCGTTACACCTTCACCACCAACTTCAGCACGGCCAGGGGTAAACGACAGCAGGCAGTTTTAAAACTTGCCTGTTTGGGGGAAAAACCACACACCGCGCAGGAGTTGTGGAGGAGCATGGAACAGCAGACAAATCAGTGGTTGCTGCCAGCGAGCCTCAAGCCCGGCCTGGTGGTGTGCGATAATGGGCGAAATCTCATAGCAGCTCTCGGCCTAGCCGGTTTGACGCACATCCCTTGCCTGGCGCATGTGCTGAATTTGGTGGTGCAGAGGTTCCTTAAAAACTACCCCGATATGTCAGAGCTGCTGCAGAAAGTGCGGGCCGTCTGTGCGCACTTTCGGCGTTCTCACCCTGCTGCTGCTCGCCTGTCAGCGCTGCAACGTAACTTCGGCCTTCCCGCTCACCGCCTCATATGTGACGTGCCCACAAGGTGGAACTCCACCTTGCACATGCTGGAAAGACTGTGCGAGCAGCAGCAGGCCATAGTGGAGTTTCAGCTGCAGCACGCACGCGTGAGTCGCTCTGCGGAACAGCACCACTTCACCACCAATAACTGGGCCTCCATGCGAGACCTGTGTGCCTTGTTGCGCTGTTTTGAGTACTCCACCAACATGGCCAGTGCCGATGACGCCGTTCTCAGCTTAACTATCCCACTTCTATGCCTCCTTGTAAAAACAATTCGGGCGATGATGGAAGAGGATGTGGCACAGGATGAGGATGAGGAGGAGGATGAAGAGGTAACATTTCCAAGGCTTTCAGGGCAGTCATTCGCAAGGGGCTCCGAGGGTGGGTTCCTGCACACACAAACGCCAGGGACACAATTGTCCAGCAGGGGCACAGTTCTGGAGGAGGATGAGGAGGAGGAGCTGGAGGAGATGGAAGCACGTTCACAGCAGGGTGGCACCCAGGCCAGCTCATGGCCATCACTGGTGTGTGGCTCAGGGGATACAGAGGACACGGACGATACACCTCCCACAGAGGACAGCCTTTCGTTGCCTCTGGGCAGCCTGGCACACATGAGCGATTACATGCTGCAGTGTCTCCACAACGACCGCTGAGTTGTCCACATTCTAACTTGTGCTGATTACTGGGTGGCCACGCTGCTGGATCCCCGTTACAAGGACAACGTACCGTCCTTAATTCACTCACTGGAGCGCGATCGCAAGATGCGCGAGTACAAGCGCACGCTGGTAGACGCCATGCTGCTGGCATTCCCACCTGACAGCGGGGCCACAGTGGAAGCACAAGGCAGAGGAGGAGGAAGAGGTCGCCAACGCAACCAGGGCACCGCCAGCACCTCAGAAGGCAGGGTTAGCATGGCTGAAATGTGGAAAAGCTTTGTCAGCGCGCCACAACAAACAGCAGCACCAGCAGCTCATATGGAACGTCTTAGCAGGAGGCAGCATTTCACCAACATGGTGGAGCAGTATGTGTGCACATGCCTAGACGTACTGAATGAGGGGTCTGCCCCCTTCAACTTCTGGGTCTCCAAGTTGGGCACATGGCCTGAGCTTGCCCTTTATGCCTTGGAGGTGCTGGCATGCCCTGCAGCCAGTGTATTATCTGAATGTGTATTTAGCACGGCTGGGGGGGTTATCACAGACAAGCGCAGCCGCCTGTCCAGAGACAATGTGGACAAGCTCACGTTCATTAAAATGAACCAGGCACGGATCCCACGGGACTTTTCCGTACCTTGTGCAGAATAGCGATGGATACCGACCTTACCCAGCCATTGTTCTATTTTTGCTCTTTCTCACTCTTTTGGGGTGTACCCTCATTTAAAATTTGTGAAAATAAGCAGTGTTGGCTACCTCGTCCTCCTCAGGGCCAGATTAACATAGGGGCTATTGGAGCTGCAGCTCCAGGCCCCTACCTTTATATAGGCCCCGGGTTGGCCATATTCACTGTTACCGCTCTTCTGTCACTTGTAAACACAGAAGTCTGGCTTCTATGCTCGCTTCCCCAGGCAGCTCCCTCAGAACCTCCCCACACAGTACGAAGGCCGGACAAGGAGGGACAGTTTCCGATGCATGGATGTGTTTATGGGCTTCAGAGACAGCATCCCATGTTGAATTGGGCATGCATGGCTGCACCCTTCCTCCTCTGGGTGCATGCCAAGGCACGGCCCTTAAGGCCCTTCAAAATCCTCAGCACCAAGCCCATGATGCTCTTAATCCGGCCCTGGTCCTCCTCCACCGCCGCTTCCACCTACACCGCCCCTAGGTGTGCGCAGCCTATTGCATTAGGGTGTGCACCCCAAAGTTTAAATACACATGCATGTGTTTGCCTACATGTACATGGCCCCGATACATTACTCTCCCTGCTGGCAAAGAGAAATAGAGCAGAACAGGTCTAAGGGAGATCTTTCCCATCTCCTCACTGGCAAACAGAGCGGTAATGCTATGTGCCCTAGGTGATTAGGGTGTGCCCAGGTACACCCGGCACACCCTGTGCGCACGCCTATGACACCGCCACATCCACCACCACCTCAACCTCCCTCCTACTCCATATGGGCCTCGTCCTTCAGAGATGAAGAACATTGTTTTATTTTTCTGGGTTTTTTTTTGTTGTTTTAAGTTATTTCCCTATCCACATTTGTTTGCAGAACACTCGCCATGGTCTTAACTACGTTTTGCTGCCATTTGCAGCACTCTAGCCCTTTCCATTGGTGTTTTAGAGCCATTTTAGTGCCTGAAAGTTCGGGTCCCCATTGACTTCAATGGGGTTCGGTGTCCGGGAAAAGTTCGGCAAAAGTCCGGGACACGGACCCGGACTTTTTTTTAAAGTTCGGCCGAACCCGCCGAACACGGACATCCAGGTGTCCGCTCAACTCTAGTTACCACGTGTTAAGTCATAGTCATGATCATGATCAATATCACTTACATTTCCTTTGGAGGGAGTGATTTTCCTCTTCTGCTTTAGAGGGCTGCTGGTGTCATCTTGCATCTGCAGACTGCATTCATTTGGGGCATTCTGTGATCCTTCTCCTTCTCCAGCATTTAATTTTTGCTCTCTAGCATTGCAATGAGAGGGGGAGGAGTCAGCGCCATCTTGGTATTTTTCTGGAGTCCCGGCCGGGCTTCTAAAGTCACCTAATTTGCGGGGAATTCCTCTTTCTTTCCTTTTCCCCATCCTCCCGTTAGATTGCTGCCGCTTTTGGGTGTTTTTCCAAGCCCTCAGGAGTGCTGAAAGTCGCTTTCCTTTACTGCAGGGAGCCCGTTTTCAGACAGCTCTATGCAGCAGCTTCCATCTGCCTTCACAGCCGGCCACGCCCCGTAGGTATGGTTTTCTAACGTTACACCGTGTTCACACTGCGAGATGTCTCTCAGGGCTTCAGTTCCTCTGATTTCCACAAGGTGGTGACCTCACTTCTACCCAGACAGGAAGTCTCTATGGAATAAAGACAGGAAGTGATGTCAGATACAGACAGGAAGCGATGTCAGGTACACACAGGAAGTTCCGGGTGAGAGGTGAGTTGGGAGGAAGTAGAGAGAAGACATTACTGGAAGAGGTAGCAGAGGAGGTAATAAGATCTTATTTTCTATTTACACCCAGTAACCCCCCCCTATCATGTCCGTCCTCTTCCTCCATAGTCACTGTGACGTCTTTTATCTGCATATAGTGTGGAAACCTAGATTAACCCCTTCAGGGGATCAGTTGATGAATAATATATCTTGCTTCTAAAGCTGACCATACATGTTTTAGTTTTATCGTTCAGTGCAGCGGGGAGGACTCTCCCATCCCCCTCCAATGTGTGGATGGGGAATAAGTGTAGCTTTTTTTACTTATCCCGCTGGCTGAACGATAAAACTAAACCATGTATGGTCAGCTTTAGAAGCAAGATATATTATTCATCAACTGATCCCTTGAAGGGGTTAATCTAGGTTTTCCCCATCCACACATTGGAGGGGGATGGGAGAGTCCTCCCCGCTGTACTATTGTATTCTGACAATGGGGGGCGCTCTTCCGCTCTCAGAATACACAGATCAGTGATGAACCTATTGGCTGCAGCCGCTGATCGAGTGAGTTTTATCCAGCAGGGACCACACATGGATGGAAATGTGACCGATCCCTGCTGAACCAGCTGAATTTCCATGTATCTATGGTCACCTTAAGTGACTTCCTCCCCTCCCCCTCATCTCCTTCATTATGTAAGTCATGCTGAGATAATCTCCCATTGGCTGAGCAATATTCTCATTTGTCTCGGAGCTCCTTCTTGCTATTCCTCGTCCTGCCTGTTGTTTCCTTGGATTGATTTTCTGTGTAGTGACCCCGGCTTCATCTCTTGGATGCGCTCGTCTGTTGCTTGTCCTGACCTTTATCCTGATTCTCATCTCACACCCATCATAAAAAATGGAATTTATGATCCAAGTGGCCAAATTTTACGAGAATCCCGGACCCCAAGAATCATAGAAAACACTAAACTGTCCAGATTAAATATTTTCTCACTGGGACCATAGAGCTAAAATTCACACCGACCTTCATATTACCTCCTGATATCCCCATCCTATTATTGTACAACCAATACTAATCCAGATAATTCTCTGTTATCAATATTATCTGTCTACAGGGAAACCTTCATAGATGATGGCACCAATGAGGATAGAGGAGGACCGGAGTCACATGACTGAGAAGATCCTAAACCTCACCCTGGAGATCATCTACCTGCTGACCGGAGAGGTGAGGAGTAGTGTTGAGCGAACACGGACTGTATTATTCGTGTTCGTACCGAATAATTGGATTTCTTGTACCCGAACACGGACACGGACACTTTACTGTATGTTCGGGTAAAAATCTGTGATCGGTCGTTTTATTTCCGGGTTTTGCATGCTTTGGCGCTCTTTTCATGGCAGGCTTTCAACAGCCAATCAACAATCGTTTAACTGGTGTGCCTTAAGCCATCCCAGCCATGCCTGCAAATGTCTCAGTAGCTGTGATTGGCCGTCTGAAGCATGTGACCAAGTCTTTATAAGTTCCAGGCAGCCGCAGCGTCTTCATTCTGCTGCTTAGATCAGGGACAGAGCACACATCAACGTGCTGGCTGCTGATTAGGGAAAGACAGGCAGGAAAAAAACATTTGTGTCCGGATAGAATTGAGGGACAGGTCGGAGTGTTTAGGCAGGGCGAGTTGTAGGCATTTTAGGGATAGAGTCTGCTGAATTATAGGGTCAGTGTCTTCTACAAAGTACAATCGATATTGCTGTGTGGGGGGTGGGGTCTGCACTCAATCCTGATCTACGATCTCTTCTCAATCCTGTTAGGGAGAGGCTGCTGCTGAATTTTAGGGTCAGAGTGTTCTACAAACTACAATCGATATTGCTGTGTGGGGTCTGCACTTAGTCCCGATCTACGATCTCTTCTCAGTCCTGTTAGGGAGAGGCTGCTGCTGAATTTTAGGGAAACTGTGTTCTACAAACTACAATCGATATTGCTGTGTGGTGTGGGATAGGAGATAGGCAGGTGTCAGTGATCCACATCCATTTTTCTGTGTGTGAGCTGCAGTGAACACAATCTTTTTGGGCTGCAGTGAACACAATCTTTTTGGGGTGCAGTGAACAACGTCCTTTTTGGGGTGCAGTGAACAAAATCTTTTTGGGGTGCAGTGAATAAAATCCTTTTTGGGGTGCAGTGAACAAAATCCTTTTTGGGGTGCAGTGAACACAATCTTTTTGGGGTGCAGTGAACAAAATCCTTTGTGGGGTGCAGTGAACACAATCTTTGTGGGGTGCAGTGAACACAATCTTTTTGGGGTGCAGTGAACACAATCTTTGTGGTGTGCAGTGAACACAATCTTTTTGGGGTGCAGTGAACACAATCTTTTTGGGGTGCAGTGAACACAATCTTTTTGGGGTGCAGTAAACAAAATCCTTTGTGGGGTGCAGTGAACACAATCTTTGTGGGGTGCAGTGAACACAATCTTTTTGGGGTGCAGTGAACAACATCCTTTTTGGGGTGCAGTGAACAACATCCTTTTTGGGGTGCAGTGAACACAATCTTTTTGGGGTGCAGTGAACAAAATCCTTTGTGGGGTGCAGTGAACACAATCTTTGTGGGGTACAGTGAACACAATCTTTTTGGGGTGCAGTGAACAAAATCCTTTGTGGGGTGCAGTGAACACAATCTTTGGGGGGTACAGTGAACACAATCTTTTTGGGGTGCAGTGAACAAAATCCTTTGTGGGGTGCAGTGAACACAATCTTTTTGGGGTGCAGTGAACACAATCTTTTTGGGGTGCAGTGAACAAAATCCTTTTTGGGGTGCAGTGAACAACATCCTTTTTGGGGTGCAGTGCACACAATCTTTTTGGGGTGCAGTGAACAAAATCCTTTGTGGGGTGCAGTGAACACAATCTTTGTGGGGTACAGGGAACAGAATCTTTGTGGGGTGCAGTGAACACAATCTTTGGGGGGTACAGTGAACACAATCTTTGGGGGGTACAGTGAACACAATCTTTTTGGGGTGCAGTGAACAAAATCCTTTTAGGGTGCAGTGAACACAATCTTTGTGGGGTGCAGTGAACAAAATCCTTTTTGAGGTGCAGTGAACACAATCTTTGTGGGGTGCAGTGAACACAATCTTTGTGGGGTACAGTGAACACAATCTCATACTTCTGAAGATTTGAGGGTGCTGCCTGTTCCATACTCCTCCTCCTACTGCTCAACCATCCTTTTAGGGGTACAAACAATAATAATTGGGGCCTATTGTGGTGGTGTACGTGTGAGATACATACACTTTCTTTTTGATCATATTTTCTATTCCGCTATTCAATTAAAACCTTTGGGGATCAATTAAATTGCGTGATAGTCTGTGTCGGTACGTGTGAGATCCACCTTTCCAAGTTTTTGGGGTTCATCTCATACTTCTGAAGATTTGAGGGTGCTGCCTGTTCCATACTCCTCCTCCTACTCCTCAACCATCCTTTTAGGGGTACAAACAATAGTAATTGGGGCCTAGTGTGGTGGTGTACGTGTGAGATACATACACTTTCTTTTTGATCATATTTTCTATTCCGCTATTCAATTAAAACCTTTGGGGATCAATTAAATTGCGTGATAGTCTGTGTCGGTACGTGTGAGATCCACCTTTCCAAGTTTTTGGGGTTCATCTCATACTTCTGAAGATTTGAGGGTGCTGCCTGTTCCATACTCCTCCTCCTACTCCTCAACCATCCTTTTAGGGGTACAAACAATAGTAATTGGGGCCTAGTGTGGTGGTGTACGTGTGAGATACATACACTTTCTTTTTGATCATATTTTCTATTCCGCTATTAAATTAAAACCTTTGGGGATCAATTAAATTGCGTGATAGTCTGTGTCGGTACGTGTGAGATCCACCTTTCCAAGTTTTTGGGGTTCATCTCATACTTCTGAAGATTTGAGGGTGCTGCCTGTTCCATACTCCTCCTCCTACTCCTCAACCATCCTTTTAGGGGTACAAACAATAGTAATTGGGGCCTAGTGTGGTTTTGTACGTGCGAGATACATACACTTTTTTGGATCATATTTCCTATTCCGCTATTCAATAAAAACCTTTCTAGGGCAAGATCTTAAATTACAGAAATATGAGGAGACCGTCAAATAAGGGCCGTGGCCTGGGTCGTGGTGCTGCTGGTAGAGCTCCTGTTGCAAGGAGAGGACGTGGTCGATCTGTGCCAGCTACACGCACAAGTGAAACACCTTCCTCAAGTGTGAGTAGGCGACAGAACCTGCATCAGTATTTGGTAGGGCATCATACGCCCCTAGAAGTGATGAGGCCAGAACAAGTGGAGGCGATAGTAGATTGGTTTGCTGCTGACAGTGCCTCCAGTTCCTTCACATTGTCTCCCACCCAGTCTACTGCAGAAAGGTCACAGTTGGCACCTGCAGCCGATGTCCAACCGTCTTTCACCTCACCCCCTTGCAAATCAGGCAAGCAGTCTGAGCCCCAAGCCATACAGCAGTCTCTTCTTCTTTTTGATGACTCTGTCAGCAGGGTTTCCCAGGGCCATCCACCTAGCCCTGCCCCAGAAGTGGAAGAGATTGAGTGCAGCGATGCCCAACCACTTATTTCTCAAGATGAGTACATGCAAGGATCATCGCAGCACGTCTCCGATGATGACGAAACGCAGGTGCCAACTGCTGCGGCGTTCAGCATTGTGGAGACCGACAAGGAGGGCAGGGGTGAAGACTGGGTGGAAGATGATGTGGAGGACGATGAGGTCCTTGACCCCACATGGAATGAACATCATGCAGGTGACCTGAGTAGTTTGGAGGAAGAGGCGGTGGTCGCACAGAGCCACCAGCACAGCAGAAGAGGGAGCAGGGTGCAGAAGCGGAGCGGCCGTGCCCTAGACACTACGCCCGCTACTGCCCAACGCAGCAAGGGAACGAGCGCACCAAAGTCAGCTCAAAGGAGTTCTCTAGCGTGGAAGTTCTTTAGAAAATGTGCTGATGACAGGACACGAGTGGTTTGCACCCTGTGCAATCAGAGCTTGAAGCGAGGCATAAACCTTCTCAACCTGAGCACAACCTGCATGATCAGGCATCTAAGTGCAAAGCACGAGCTGCAGTGTAGTACACACCTTCAAAACCAAGAAACGTCTCTGGCTCATCCTGCTTCCTCTTCTGCTGCAGTCTCGGCCGCTCCAGCCACATCTGTAGTGATACCGGCACCTGCCACCCCGCAAACAGACGATCTGTCAGCAACACCACCACCTGGGTCACCAACCATCTCCACAATGTCGGTGGCTGTCCCACAGTACGTCGTGCCCAGCCGCCACTACTTTTCCAGGCAAGCCATCCCTTCCCTGCACAACCAAGTGGGGGAAAAAATCAGGTGTGCACTGCGCAACGCCATCTGTGCCAAGGTCCACCTAACTACCGATACGTGGACCAGTAAGCACGGTCAGGGGCGTTATATCTCCCTAACGGCACACTGGGTAAATGCAGTGGCGGATGGGCCTGAGGCGGATAGCAATTTGGCGCATGTCCTTCCACCACCGAGGATTGCAGGGCGCTTCAGTTTGCCTCCTGTTCCTAACTCCTCCTACTCCGCTTCCTCATCCTCTACCGCCTCCTCATCCGGACAGCGTAATACCTTCACCACCAACTTCAGCACGGCCAGGGGTAAACGACAGCAGGTAGTTTTACAACTTGCCTGTTTGGGGGACAAACCACACACCGCGCAGGAGTTGTGGAGGAGCATGGAACAGCAGACAAATGAGTGGTTGCTGCCAGCGAGCCTCAAGCCCGGCCTGGTGGTGTGCGATAACGGGAGAAATCTCATAGCAGCTCTGGGCCTAGCCGGTTTGACGCACATCCCTTGCCTGGCGCATGTGCTGAATTTGGTGGTGCAGAGGTTCCTTAAAAACTACCCCGATATGTCAGAGCTGCTGCAGAAAGTGCGGGCCGTTTGTGCGCACTTTCGGCGTTCTCACCCTGCTGCTGCTCGCCTGGCAGCGCTGCAGCGTAACTTCGGCCTTCCCGCTCACCGCCTCATATGTGACGTGCCCACAAGGTGGAACTCCACCTTGCACATGTTGGAAAGACTGTGCGAGCAGCAGCAGGCCATAGTGGAGTTTCAGCTGCAGCACGCACGCGTGAGTCGCTCTGCGGAACAGCACCACTTCACCACCAATAACTGGGCCTCCATGCGAGACCTGTGTGCCTTGTTGCGCTGTTTTGAGTACTCCACCAACATGGCCAGTGGCAATGACGCCGTTCTCAGCTTAACTATCCCACTTCTATGCCTCCTTGAAAAAACAATTCGGGCGATGATGGAAGAGGATGTGGCACAGGATGAGGAGGAGGAGGAGGATGAAGAGGTAACATTTCCAAGGCTTTCAGGGCAGTCATTCGCAAGGGGCTCCGAGGGTGGGTTCCTGCACACACAAACGCCAGGGACACAATTGTCCAGCAGGGGCACAGTTCTGGAGGAGGATGAGGAGGAGGAGATGGAACCATGTTCACAGCAGGGTGGCACCCAGGCCAGCTCATGGCCATCACTGGTGCGTGGCTGGGGGGATACAGAGGACACGGACGATACACCTCCCACAGAGGACAGCCTTTCGTTGCCTCTGGGCAGCCTGGCACACACATGAGGCACATGATTACATGCTGCAGTGTCTCCACAACGACCGCCGAGTTGCCCACATTCTAACTAGTGCTGATTACTGGGTGGCCACGCTGCTGGATCCCCGTTACAAGGACAACGTACCGTCCTTAATTCACTCACTGGAGCGCGATCGCAAGATGCGCGAGTACAAGCGCACGCTGGTAGACGCCATGCTGCTGGCATTCCCATCTGACAGCGGGGCCGCAGTGGAAGCACAAGGCAGAGGAGGAGGTCGCCAACGCAACCAGGGCACCGCCAGCACCTCAGAAGGCAGGGTTAGCATGGCTGAAATGTGGAAAAGCTTTGTCAGCACGCCACAACAAACAGCAGCACCAGCAGCTCAGATGGAACGTCTTAGCAGGAGGCAGCATTTTACCAACATGGTGGAGCAGTATGTGTGCACACGCCTACATGTAGTGAATGAGGGGTCTGCCCCCTTCAACTTCTGGGTCTCCAAATTGGGCACATGGCCTGAGCTTGCCCTTTACGCCTTGGAGGTGCTGGCGTGCCCTGCAGCCAGTGTATTATCTGAACGGGTATTTAGCACGGCTGGGGGCGTTATAACAGACAAGCGCAGCCGCCTGTCCAGAGACAATGTGGACAAGCTCACGTTCATTAAAATGAACCAGGCATGGATCCCACGGGACTTTTCCGTACCTTGTGCAGAATAGCAATGGATACCGACCTTACCCACCCATTGTTCCATTTTTGCTCTTTCTCACTCTTTTGGGGTGTACCCTCATTTAAAATTTGTGAAAAGAAGCAGTGTTGGCTACCTCGTCCTCCTCCTCAGGGCCAGATTAACGTAGGGGCTATTGGAGCTGCAGCTCCAGGCCCCTACCTTTTTATATAGGCCCCGGGTTGGCCATATTCACTGTGACCGCTCTTCTGTCACTTGTAAACACAGAAGTCTGGCTTCTATGCTCGCTTCCCCAGGCAGCACCCTCAGAACCTCCCCACACAGCGTGAAGGCCGGACAAGGAGGGACAGTTGCCGATGCATGGATGTGTTTATGGGCTTCAGAGACAGCATCCCATGTTGAATTAGGCATGCATGGCTGCACCCTTCCTCCTCTGGGTGCATGGCAAGGCACGGCCCTTAAGGCCCTTCAAAATCCTCAGCACCAAGCCCATGATGCTCTTAATCCGGCCCTGGTCCTCCTCCACCGCCGCTTCCACCTACACCACCCATAGGTGTGCGCAGCCTATTGCATTAAGGTGTGCACCCCAAAGTTGAAATACACATGCATGTGTTTGCCAGCAGGGAGAGTAATGTATCGGGGCCATGTACCTGTAGGCAAAGAGAAATAGAGCAGAGCAGGTCCGAGGGAGATCTTTCCCATCTCCTCACTGGCAATGCTATGTGCCCTAGGTGATTAGGGTGTGCCCAGGCACACCCGGCACACCCTGTGCGCATGCCTATGTCACCGCCACATCCACCACCACCTCAACCTCCCTACTACTCCATATGGGCCTCGTCCTTCAGAGATGAAGAAGAACATTGTTTTATTTTTCTGTTTTTTTTTTGTTGTTTTAAGTTATTTCCCTATCCACATTTGTTTGCAGAGCACTTGCCATGCTCTTAATTACGTTTTGCTGCCATTTGCAGCATTCTAGCCCTTTCCTTTGGTGTTTTAGAGCCATTTTAGTGCCTTAAAGTTCGGGTCCCCATTGACTTCAATGGGGTTCGGTGTCCGGGAAAAGTTCGGTAAAAGTCCGGGACACGGACCCGGACTTTTTTTTAAAGTTCGGCCGAACACGGACATCTAGGTGTCCGCTCAACCCTAGTGAGGAGGATTCTGGGAGGTCACATGACATCACTCTTATCTCTAATTATAAAACACAGACCTGACCGGAGAGGTGAGGAGGATTCTGGGATTCTAACATGATATTCCTATCTCGGCACCGGTCCTCAGGAAGGATGTGCTAGAACTGGAGAGAGTCCAGAGAAGGGCAACAAAAATAATTAGGGAAATGGAGGACATCAGCTGTGAGGAAAGACTACAAGCATTGAACTTATTCTCTCTGGAGAAGAGACGATTGAGGGGGGATATGACAAATATTGTACTGGCGACCCTAGCATAAGGAACAAACTATTCAGAGAAAGGGAATACAATAAGACGTGTGGCCACTCACTAAAACTAGAGGAAAGGCATTTTAACCTTAAAATACGCAGGGGGTTCTTCACTGTAAGAGCAGTAAGGATGTGGAATTCTCTTCCGCAAACAGTGTTATCAGCAGGGAGCATTGATAGTTTCAAAAAACTATTAGATGGGCACCTTAAAGACCACAACATACAGGGGTATACAATGTACAACTTACAGGAGTATACAATGTACGGTTAACAGCAGACACACACACACACATCATAGGTTGAACATGATGGACTGATGTCTTTTTTCAACCTCACTAACTATGTAACTATGTTCCTCAATACAGAGATTTCCTCTTCTGAAGTCAGGTGATCATATGACCATCACAGTGCCTCCATGTGACTCCCTAAAACCTGAGAGACACAACATGGAGAAGATTCTAGAAGTCACCAAGAAGATGATGGAGCTGCTGACAGGAGAGGTGAGCGGTGCTGGGAATTCTGGGACATTATCCAGTAACAGACAAGGGATGTGTCTGGATGGTGACTGTATCATTGTGTGTGTCAGGTTCCTATAAGGTGTCAGGATGTCACTGTCTATTTCTCCATGGAGGAGTGGGAGTATTTAGAAGGACACAAGGATCTCTACAAGGACGTCATGATGGAGAATCAGCCGCCCCTCACATCACCGGGTAAGAGGAAACTTTATTGTAAAGGAGAGAGCAGTAAGGAGGATCCACCTAGATCCCCCATCATCTGATAAACACATAGAAACAATGTATTCAGTCAGTGTGTGTTTCCTACAGATGGATCCAGTAATGGGAACCCACCAGAGAGATGTGCCCGTCCTCTGTATTCCCGGGATCCTACACAGGAAGGTTACACCATCCCCCACCATCATCAGGTAGGTGAAGATGGATGTCGAGATCGTAAAAGTGATCTGACTGTATGAGAATATATTCCACTTTTAGGTATAAGGTTATTTGTGCTCACATTTTAAAGAAACCATTCCCTGCTATTTTGTTTGTTTAGAATGAAAATCTGATAGATATAAAAGATGAGGTTAAAGAGGAAGAAGAGACGTATGTGATGGGGGATCAGCAGTTCAGGGAAGAGGTTGGGATGATGGACAAAGTTAAAGAGGAGGAATCTTCTCCAGACATCAGCACAGGTGAGTGATGGCCGCTAAATACAAAAACTGTTTGGGTATATGGATTGATGTTTGAGGATCTGTAGATCCACTTCTACAAGGACGTCATGATGGAGAATCAGCCGCCCCTCACATCACCGGGTAAGAGGAGACTTTATTGTAAAGGAGAGAGCAGTAAGGAGGATCCACCTAGATCCCCCATCATCTGATAAACACGTAGAAACAATGTATTCAGTCAGTGTGTGTGTTTCCTACAGATGGATCCAGTAATGTGAACCCACCAGAGAGATGTCCCTGTCCTCTGTATTCCCGAGATTCCACACAAGTTAACATTAAAGAAGAGATAAAAGAGGAGGATGATGAGGATTTTGTAATGGAGGAGGCAGAGTTTCCAAAAGGTCACAGAAAGCAGTACCAGGACACCATGGTGGAGTCATCCAGTTACAGAAATCCACCAGAGAGATGTCCCCGTCCTCCGTATTCCCGGGATTCCACACAGGAAGGTCACACCATCCCTCACCATCATCAGGTAGATGAGAATGTAGGAAAGTGATCCCAAGCCCTAAGAGATATCATTCTTCTATTATTATTATTATTTTTTTGTATTTAATATTATTTCTGCCATTTTGTTGGTTTAGGATGAAGATCTGATAAATGTACAAATTGGGGTTATAAAGGAAAAGACGTATGTGAGGGGTGATCAGCATTTTACAGAGGAGGTTGGGATGATGGACGCAGTTAAAGAGGAAGAAACTTCTCCAGATATCAGCTCGGGTAATTATGGAAGAATGGGTTAAAGGTTACTTAGTGATGTTTGGTTGGGTGGTATCATTGATCTGGTTAGTTGTCATAGTTTGGTGTTGTGATTGCACCCAGTTCCACCACAGATCTCTTTTACACTTTGAAATGCTCGACCCCCATACACTGCTCCAAAGAATGAAAGGAACACTTTGAAAACACATCAGATCTCTATGGGGAAAAATATCATGCTGGATATCTATACTGGTATGGACTGGGTAATGTGTTAGGCTCTATACTGGTATGGACTGGGTAATGTCTTAGGATCTATACTGGTATGGACTGGGTAATGTGTTAGGATCTATACTGGCATGAACTGGGTAATGTGTTAGGATCTATACTGGTATGGACTGGGTAATGCGTTAGGATCTATACTGGTATGGACTGGGTAATGTCTTAGGATCTATACTGGTATGGACTGGGTAAATGTTAGGAAGGAAAGGATGCCACATAGTGTGATGGAAATGAAAATTATCACCCTACAGAGGGCTGAACTCAAAGACACCCCGAAAATCAAAGTGAAAAAATGATGCAGCAGGCGAGTCCATTTTGGTGAAATGTCATTGCAGGACCTCAGAATGGTCCTCAGTAGTGTGTATGGCCCCCACATGCTTGTATGCATGGCTGAAAACGTCGGGGCATGCTCCTAATAAGACGACGGATGGTGTCCTGGGGTATTTCCTCCCAGATCTGGACCAGGGCACCACTGAGCTCCTGAACAGACTGAGGTGTAACCTGGAGATATCGGATGGACTGAAACAGAATGTCCCAGAGGTGTTCTATTGGATTCAGGTCAGGCGAGTGTGGGGGCCATTCGGTGGTATAAATCCCTTCATCCTCCAGGAACTGGCTGCATACTCTCACCACATGAGGCCGGGAATTGTTGTGCACCAGGAGGAACCCAGGACCCACTGCACCAGCATAGGGTCTGACAATGGGTCCAAGGATTTCATCCCAATACCTAATGGCAGTCAGGGTGCCATTGTCTACCCTGTAGAGGTCTGTGCGTCCCTCCATGGATACGCCTCCCCAGACCATCACTGACCCTTCACCCAACCAGTCATGCTGAACGATGTTACAGGCATCATAATGTTCTCCACGGCTTCTCCAGACCCTTTCAATTCTGTCACATGTGCTCAGGGTGAACCTGCTCTCATCTGTGAAAAGCACAGGGTGCCAGTGGTGGAGCTGCCAATTCTGGTGTTCAATGGCAAATGCCAGTCGAGCTCCACAGTGCCGGGCAGTGAGCACAGGGACCACTAGAGGACGTCGGGCCCTCAGGCCACCCTCATGAAGTCTGTTTCTTTTGGTCAGAGACATTCACACCAGTGTCCTGCTGGAGGTAATTTTGTAGGGCTCTGGCAGGGCTCATCCTGGTCCTCCTTGCACAAAGGGGCAGATACCGGTCCTGCTGATGGGTTAAGGACCTTCTACGGCCCTGTCCAGCTCTCCTAGAGTAACTGCCTGTCTCCTGGAATCTCCTCCATGCTCCTGAGACTGTGCTGAGGGGACACAGCAAACCTTATGGCAATGGGACGTATTGATGTGCCATCCTGGAGGAGTTGGACTGCCTGTGCAACCTCTATAGGGTCCAGGCATGGCCTCATGCTACCAGTAGTGACATTGACCCCAGCCAAATGCAAAACTAGTGACAAACACTCCGAAAAGATGAGTAGGGAAAATGTCAGTGGCCTCCACCTGTAAAACCATTCCTGTTTTGGAGGTTGTCTCATTGTTGCCCATCTAGTGCACCTGTTGGTAACAACCCCCTCTGCTACTTGACTGAGCAGATGAATGTCCCAGCAGGAGTTCCCCTGACTTGACGCTATACTCTGATTATAAAGTGTTGAGCAGTGTATATGAGTGTGGAAATTTCTTGGTAATTTATCTTGTCTTCTGACAGACGGACTCTGTGGTGGGAATAGAAGGACATCGGAGGAAGATGTGACTACAGAAGATAATGACATGGCATCTTCTCCAGAAGTAAATCCCGTTCCTCATAATATACATGACAGACCTCACCATTGGAGGAGATCATTGGAATCTCCTGATACTTCACATAGTCCTCTAATATCTGACAGTGCCGACGGGTGCGGGAAACCATCTCATCTCAGGGAATCTTCTTTATACCATACAGGAGAGAATTCATTCTCATGTTCAGAGTGCGGGAAATGTTTTAGTAAAAAAAGAAGCCTTCTTAGCCATCAGAGAATACACACAGGTGACCTTCCCTATTCATGTTCAGAGTGCGGGAAATGTTTTAAACAAAAAAAAAGCCTACTTAGCCATCAGAGAATACACACAGGTGACCTTCCCTATTCATATTCAGAGTACGGGAAATGTTTTAGTCGTAAAGAAAACCTTCTTAGCCATCAGAAAATACACACAGTAGAGCATCCCTATTCATGTTCAGAGTGTGGGAAATGTTTTAATCATAAAGGAAACCTTCTTAAACATCAGAGAATACATACAGGCGAGCGTCCCTATTCATGTTCAGAGTGTGGGAAATGTTTTAATCAAAAAGGACACCTTCTTAGCCATCAGAGAATACACACAGGTGAGCGTCCCTATTCATGTTCAGAGTGCGGTAAATGTTTTAATGAGAAAGGAACCCTTCTTAGGCATCAGAGAATACACACGGGTGAGCGTCCCTATTCATGTTCAGAGTGTGGGAAATGTTTTACTCATGACGTAAGCCTTCGTAGCCATCAAAAGAATACATGCTGTTGAATGTCCCTATTCATGTGCCAGGTGTGGGAAATGTATTAGTCACAAAAGAAACCTTCTTAGCCATCAGAAAATGCACAGGGGTGAGCTTCACTATTCATGTTCAGAGTGTGGGAAATGTTTTAATAATAAAGGAAGCCTTTAGAGAATACACACAGGTGAGCCTCCATATTCATGTTCAGAATGCGGGAAATGTTTTGCGTTCAAATCTTTACTTGTTAGACACCGAAAAGTTCATACAGGCGAGCATCTCTAATCTTGTAATAAATAAAGGGGGGATTAACCGCACTAAAGGATGTGAATTAAATTAAAACAGCAGCAACTTCCAGTGTGACCACACCCTAAAGAAAATATGTAGATTAAGTTGCGCTAAATGTGATCAATGGAGGTATAAAGTCCACAAAAGTCCCAACAGTGATTAAAGATGACAATATCCTGGATGTGATCCTAGACCACACTCCCTTAAGGGTATACGCTTACCAGATTAAGGTAAGAAAGAAGCGAATGTGCTCTTATGTCTTGTCACCTTGATAGAAGATCCAGGCCCGTGTGAGCAGTAGACTCAGTGGTCATTGGATCATGAAAAAAATGTAAACATACGCAATAGCGTAAAACCCAACAACTAGGTATGATATCACCTCAGTGTGACTTAAATGGTAGAATGTGTATAATTAGAGCCACCACCAAGATTCACTGGTGTAGTGAGCTAATAAGAAGGAAAAATAAGAGATATATACCCCTTACCAAATACAGATAAGGATAAATGCAAAAACGAATTGATGTGTTCCAGTTGGAGTTGCCTCTTACCAGACGACAATATTAAAAAGCCAAAGTGAGAAGAAACAATGTTGAAGAAAATGGGTGTTGAACCATCACCAGCTAAATCAGCCTCTTACCAAATGGAAAATAAAGGCAAGTGTGTATAGATCAATCCAGTGTGACAGCAGGATTCAATGTCAAAAACCACCAGTAGGGGTCGCCTCTTACCAGATAATTATTTCAGCCAAGCTTGTATGACAATCAGTATACGGGGCCCGAACATGTAAAAGAAAGACTGGTCCTCGCAATCATCCATAAGTTCTACGCTCGCCCGCACTCTCTAGGTCGCGATCGGATGACGTCAGTACGCCGTGCCCTGACGACGTTTCATCATAGATGACGTTTTCAAAGGGCACGGCATACTGACGTCATTCGATCGCGACCTAGAGAGTGCGGGCGAGCGTAGCCGTCCGGCCGGCGGCTGCACATTATCTGCTCAATCCTTCCTGGTCTATTGTAAGTTTACCCTTTTTTTTACCTGAATAAATTGTATGGTTTTACGCTATGGGAGCCTCTCTTCTTCTTTTTGATTGGTGAACCTATGGATGATTGCGAGGACCAGTCTTTCTTTTCCATGTTCGGGCCCCGTATACTGATTGTCATACAAGCTTGGCTGAAATAATTATCTGGTAAGAGGCGACCCCTACTGGTGGTTTTTGGCATTGAATCCTGCTGTCACACTGGATTGATCTATACACACTTGCCTTTATTTTCCATTTGGTAAGAGGCTGATTTAGCTGGTGATGGTTCAACACCTATTTTCTTCAACATTGTTTCTTCTCACTTTGGCTTTTTAATATTGTCGTCTGGTAAGAGGCAACTCCAACTGGAACACATCAATTGTTTTTTGCATTTATCCTTATCTGTATTTGGTAAGGGGTATATATCTCTTATTTTTCCTTCTTATTAGCTCACTACACCAGTGAATCTTGGTGGTGGCTCTAATTATACACATTCTACCATTTAAGTCACACTGAGGTGATATCATACCTAGTTGTTGGGTTTTACGCTATTGCGTATGTTTACATTTTTTTCATGATCCAATGACCACTGAGTCTACTGCTCACACGGGCCTGGATCTTCTATCAAGGTGACAAGACATAAGAGCACATCCGCTTCTTTCTTACCTTAATCTGGTAAGCGTATACCCTTAAGGGAGTCTGGTCTAGGATCACATCCAGGATATTGTCATCTTTAATCACTGTTGGGACTTTTGTGGACTTTATACCTCCATTGATCACATTTAGCGCAATTTAATCTCTAATCTTGTGCAGAGTGCGGGAAATGTTTAACTAAGTAAGAACACCTACTTACACACAGGTGAGCGCCCTTTTAATGTTACGAGTGCGGGAAATGTTTTTTTTTAAACAAAGGTTTATTTCTTAGAAACCAGAAAGTTCATACGGGCGAGCGTCCTATTTCATGTTCAGAGTGCGGGAAAGTGTAAAAATAAAGGAAATATAATGAAACATCAGAGTACGCCCCCTGCTGGCACTACAGGAAATGGACGCTGGATTGTAACGGGTGGAACTGTTTAGTCCATAAACAAATGTGAAACCACCACAGTCCACTCGGGGTTGGTTTACACCCGCATCGCCCTCTGACCCGCTGTGGGGTTGGCAGGCAGCTTGGAGCCCTTATGTTAACCCTGTAAAAGCCCACGCCAGTACGCCGCAACCGTATGCATCGGGGCTGTTGCAGGACAACCCCATTCAGTTGAATAGCATTGCCCAATGTGACCGGGGGGTTCGAGGTTTGCAGTGCCATGTGTACCGCCCCATCCAGCTGCCATTTAAGCTTAAGGGGGGGTGGTAAAATCATGACTCAACTGTCTACCTTTACCGATCCCTCCCCACATGAGGCAACAGGCAGGAAATCATGACAAGACCTGGGGCAACAAGTGAGCAATTAAGACAAAACATGGGGCAACAGGTGGGCAACCCGCACAATACATGGGATAATAAGTGGGCAATCCTGACAATATATGGGGCATAAAACCAATGAAAATGGTGGCACTCCAACAGGTTATAGGGATGATATTTATTGCAGACAGTCAATACGGGATACAGAAAGGTGGACGCGTTTCACACGTAATATCGTGCTTCTTCACCACGGTGTGCGCACCTGTTGGTAATACATGGGGGCAACAAGTGGGCATTCATGACAATACATGGGGCAGCAGACAAACAATTCTGACAATACATTCTTTTTGTGTTCTACTTATAAATATGTATATAGATCTAACCTACTGGATGGAAAAAGATCACTGTAACATGCATTAACCCACAGCAGCCAATCAGGATTTATCTTTCACTGGTGAACCTTCTTAGAAGGGGGGTGAGTTGAGACCTTGCATTGATTATAGGGTCCTCAATCGCATCACGGTCAAGAATGCATACCTGATGATTGGCTGCTTAATTTTTTTGCTTCTTTAGATTTATTGAAGTAGCCGGCTTTTTATTGGTCCAACCAATGTATGATTATTAATACATTTGACACATTTGTTAATTCTATTATAAAAGATTTAAGCTTTATTTTATTCATATCATTACTGTGTGGTAATCGCTTATTCTGATCTTGTCCAATAAAAACTCTTCGTACAATATTCTGTGCCGAGTCTTCTTTTTTACCAATGATTAGACGATCGGTGATTGGAATGTGATCAGTTCATAGAGAGTCATCCATTGGGGTTTTATTAGTGAGAACGAGAGTGGAGAAGGCACCACATTGACAGCCATTGGAGGCCCTTTCTAAAGCCCTAAACATTTTGGCTACCTGTCTATGACATTAGTCTTCCAAACTCTATCTCACTGAGCTAAGGCCAGAAGAGTTCCAGAAGTTCTTCTCTGTCCACAGTTCCCAAACCAAAAGGAGACATCCACCACATCTTCAATCTTAAGGCCCTAAATGTCCTCCGCTGGGCCCAGGAGTTCCGCATGTAATCCACCAGGTCATAGCCTCTCTCTTTATCAGGGAGACTTTTTGTTTTGACCACCCCATGTACTGTACGTCAGCTGCATTTTCGGGTCTGGGGCATGCACACGTGCCACCGGCGCCCAGCGGGAGCCAATCAGCGGGTCTGGCAGACATGATGTCCGTCGCCACCCGGCAGTCTTTCCCGAGAGAGCCAGAACAGTGGTCCGCCAATGTAAACAAGGGAGATCACCGTTCTGTGTTCCCCCTTAAAAATAATATTTTGCCGTATGTGACTAAAGTGCTCGGGTTTGGCTTGAAGAAAAGGTGAGAACCCGAGCTTCCTGTATGTTTCTGCTAAGCAGGAACACAGATCTCTGCCTTCCCACAGTTAAAGCACCTCCCCCACAGTAAGTAAGCACTCCCTAGGAACACATTTAACCCTTTGATTGCCCCTGATGTTAACCCCTTCCCTGCCAGTGTCATTAGTACAGTGATAGTGCATATTTTTTTAGCACTGATCACTGTATTGGTGTCACTGGTCCCCAACAAAAGTATCACTTAGCTGTCTGATTTGTCCACCGCAATGTCACAGTCCCGCTATAAGTCGTTGATTGCCGCCAGTACTAGAAAATATTTAAAACAATTAAATTCTATAAAAATATCCCACCGTTTGCAGACACAATAACTTTTGCGCAAACCAATCAATAAACACGTATTGGGATTTTTTATTTACCAAAAATATTTAGTAGAATACATATTGGCCTAAACTGATGAAGACATTTGATTTTTTTTATTGGATGTTTAATGGCAGAAAGTAAAAAATATTGTTTTGTTTTTTTTTTTTCAAAATCATTCGTCTTTTCTTGTTTATAGCACAAAAAATGAAAACCGCAGAGGTGATCAAATACCACCAAAAGAAAGCTCTATTTGTGGGGAAAAGGACATCAATTCTATTTGGGTACAGCGGCGCACGACCGTGCAATTCTCAGTTAAAGTAAGGCCGTGCCCAATCGGTGCCAATGGGAGGAATTCTGCCTCATCATTGATGTCAGTGGGAGAAATCGTGCCCCAAGGGCCAGATAAAATCAAGCAAAGGGAATCTGGCCCCTGGCAGTTTGGAGTAGGGATCGATCGATTATCGGCAACACCAATATATTGGGGGCCAATATGCACTTTCCCCGATATATCGGAATCGACCCCGGTGGTTGGCGATATTGCCGTGACGTCATCGCGTATGTTGCGCCACGCGCCTCTGCGCACTGGGAGTCTGGGATAGCTTCTGTGGCCTTCTTAGGCCGCCTCCCTCAGCCTCGTTTTGGAGTCTCACAGTGCGCACACTTGTGTTACAGCCACCGCGGCCACATACTGGAGTCTCTGCAGTGCACAGTCGGGACTGTGAGTGATTCTTCTCAAATCAATCATACAGTACAAGTACGGTGACCAGTCACAGTGCGTAACACAGCCGCCGCGGCCACCCACCCACAGCTGCCCGGTGCCAGCCAGCCGGCCACCCGCACACACCCACAGGCCTGTACCAGCCAGCCAGTCACAGGCCCTGCCTGTACCAACCAGTCACCCACCACACGGGGTGCCAGCTAGCCAGCCACCAAAGGGTGCCAGCCAGCCACACACCACACAGGGTGCCAGACAGCCACCAAAGGGTGCCAGCCAGCCAGTCACCACAGGGTGCCAGCCAGCCACCCACCACAGAGTGCCAGCCAGCCACCAAATGGTGCCAGCCAGCCACCCACCCACCAAAGGGTGCCAGCAAGCCAGTCACCAAAGGGTGCCAGCCAGCCAGCCACCCAGCACAGGTTGCCAGCCACCCACCAAACGGTGCCAGCCACCCAGCACAGGTTGCCAGCCAGCCACCCACCAAAGGGTGCCAGCCATCTAACCACCCAACAAAGGGAGCCAGCCACCCACCACAGGGTGCCAGCCAGCCACCCCCACAGGGTGCCAGCCAGTCAGTCACCCACCACAGGATGCCAACCAGCCAGCCACCCACCAAAGGGTGTCAGCCAGCCAGCCACCCACCACAGGGTGCCAGCCAGTCACCCACCACAGGGTTCCAGCCAGTCAGTTTTTTTAAGCCTCGATTCAATTTCATTTGTGTCTTTCAATTTTCAATGGAGATGGATGCAGATAGAAAAATTAAAAGTGTGGTCTGGGACTATTTCTCTTCTCCATCTTCAAGAAAATCAGCAGCACTGCGCAACACTTGCAAAAACTATGTAAGCATGGGATCAATAACTGCAAAAACCAAAAATACGTCAAATCTTTGGGCCCATCTAAGAGTTCATTATGTTAATTGTATCATGCAGCACAGAAAAAAACAAAATGAATCACAAGGTGAATCATCCCTATCCCAGGCAACAATAACAGATATGTTTTGGAAAAAAAACAGGTGGCTAAAATCTGATGGAAGATCCCAACTTCTGGACAGAGTAATCACTGAGATGATGGTAACTGATAACCAGACATTTACAATAGTGTCTGACTCTGGATTTAAGCGGTTGATGTCCATAGTTGAGCCAAGCTACACACTGAAGAGTTACAAGTTTTAACGAACTGAAATGCTGCAAAAGATTCACCAAAAATATGTTAACAAAGTAAAGAGTATGCTGCAACCAGAGAATGCTGGCAACTCACTCTCATTCATGACGGACTGCTGGTCAGGACAAACAGAATCACTAATGAGTAACATGGCACTTCATTGACAGCAGATGGACAAGAAGGCATTTGGTGTTGAATACAAAAGTGATGCAAGGATCCCACATTAGAGAGTACATTAAAGAAAAGTTTCTAGGCATGCTAGAAGAATTGGGAATCACCAAAGACCGAGTGATGCTTGTACTGCGAGACAGTGGAGCGAACATGGTTAAAGGTATGAGACTTGCTGAAGTATCAGACCTCAGTTGCATGGCACACACCCTCCAACTGGTGGTAAATGATGGTCTGTCAAACCAGAAAGCTTTGCTGGACATATTACCATGCTAAGGAAGTGCGCAGGCCATTTCCACCATTCTGTTCTTGCCAAGCAGCGACTGAGGTGCATTCAGGAAGACCTTGGCCTACCCAAAAACAACCTGATACAGGCTGTTCCAACACAATGGAACTCAACGCTACACATGTTATAGAGGATGCTTGAGCAGAAGCGAGCTCTCACCATATATTCTGGTGAATATGGACTTGGAGGACATTCTTGCCCTACTGCAGATCAGTGGGACATAGTAGCCAACAATATAGAGACGTTCGTACCCATTGAGGAAGTGACACTGCAGGTTAGTCATTACGAGTCATCTGTGTCCTCTGTGATCCCATGTGTGAGAGTCCTGAAGATGCTTCTTCAACAGAATGAAGGACCCAACACACGTGGCATCAAAGCATGTAGGCAAGCCATGAGGGACAGCCTCGCCAAAAGGTTTATGAAGCATGAGGAGAATAAAACTGTTGTGCTTGCATGTCTTTTGGATCCTCGATACAAGAACCATCCTTTCTCTTCTGATGATGTATTGGCCAAGGCAAAGCAATTGCTGACAGAAGATATTCAACAGAAGGTGCAGGAGGTTCCTCCTGACGAAAAGAAAAGTCAAGGACAAGAAGAGAAGGTTTCTGATGTGGAAGAGTAGGATGCAGGAGAAAAATGTCCTAAAAGACAACGGACAGAAGAGAAAATGAATCATGGTCAAATAGATATTCTGCTCCTCCTTCCTCAGTACCAAGTGAGCGTGTTTTTAGTGAAGTAGCAGCAATTTATGAAAAGAAAAAAAGCCGTTTAACTGGTGAACATGCTGAAATGTTATGCTTTCTGCACTAGAATATTGTTCTACTTAACTGGGAGTGTTGATTTGAAAGTGTAGTAGTAGTGTCTGTTCACCAGTCCACTGAGTCCGTCCAATCCACTGTCTAGCTTGTGTCTATCTATTTTTTTCTAGCAGTTTTGCACTGACTGCACTGCGCTGCAGTCAATGCAAAAGTGCTAGAAAAAAATATAGACATAGTAGACAGTGGATTGGAGTCAGTGCCAGTAGATTACTGCTGCAGTAGAACGCCACTCATTGTTGCAATAATTTTAAATCACTATTGCATTATAGTGAGTGCCCTACTGCAGTGGTAGTCACTGACTACAGTCCAATCCACTGTGTAGCTGTTGCCTTGCTTTTCTTCTACCAGTATTGCACTGACTGCAGTAGTTGCAGTGAGTGCCATACTGCAGATAGTCCTCCACTGACTCCAGTCCGATCCACTGTGACATGTCTAGCTCTTGCCTTGCTCTTTTTATAGCAGTTGTGCAGTGTGTGTATTCATTGTGTAGCTGTTGTTGCCTAGCTTTTTTCTAGCAGTTTTGCACTGACTGCACTGCAGTAGTGAATTAAACATTTTGCAGTGAGTGAGTCCACTACTGCAGCACTTTATTATGCATTAATGCATCAATAGGATGATGTGAAATGCAAATGTCCTTGCAATTGAAGTTTTCCTATCCATTTTTATGCAGTTAAGGTGTGAAGAACGAGCACTTAGTGCTAATCTTTGTTTATTAACATTTTTAACATGTTTGTTAAGAGATTTGTGTCGAAATTTGTGTTATTTTGGCAACATTTTACATGTGTGAAAATATCGTCCGATACCGATATGCGATCAGTGAAATATCGGTATCGGCAACGAAAACCAATATCGGTCGATCACTAATTTTTATACAAGAGACCCATTTCCGCTCAGACACTATTCCAAGACTCACGAACAAAACATTTCCTACAGTGGTCCATGCCACAAACCTGCATTCTAAAACCAAGGGGGTGTCCATCTTGCAATCTAAGCACATTCCTTTTACGATTTCAGACTCACTGATTGACCTGAGGGGCGATATGTTTTCTTAAAGGGCACGTATGCATCCCGACAAATGACCCTTGTGAACATATATTGCCCCAATGAACATCAAGTCTCCTTTTTCAGGAAACGATGTGACTTGTTAATCGATTTTCGGGAGGGCATGCTGATCTTGGGAGGAGAATTCAATGTCCCCCTCTCCCTTGTAGCTGAAAACTCCTCAGGCAGCACAGCTCTACCTTATCGAGCCCTACAAAAATTTTTTTGTAAAATCTTACCGTAACATTCCTTTCTCTGAGTCCTCTGATAGTCACCGCCCATTCATTCAGTCTTCACCAATGGGTATTGACCTCTTATCCATAGGAGCAAGCTAGGCATAAGACTTGTTAAAAACAAAGTAATTTACATAGACACACCTATGGGGGCTGTCCCACTGGTCCAATAACCCCCTGCTATCAGCATTCCCAACTCAGTTTGGTAGCAAGAAGTTAAAGTCCAAAAGAACCCCAATAGAGGGGCGGGGGCGGTGACTGTCAGAGGACTCAGAGAAAGGAATTTTACGGTAAGATTTTACAAAAATTCAGTTTTCTCTTACGTCCTCTGACGTAAGAGAAAACTGAATTTTTGTAAAATATTACCGTAAAATTCCTTTCTCTGAGTCCTCTGACAGTCGCCGCCCACTCATTCAGTCTTCACCAATGGGATGTCCCAAAGCAGTGTAGACATGAGGGGTGGGAAACGTAACCGTCACAAAGGCAACGCAAAGTCAGAGAAAGGAAACTTACTCGAACAGAAAGGTAAAACCTCTGGGTAATAAAAAAAGCTCAACTGGAACAACAATCCAGGAAAGCAAATAAACAAGGGGACCCGCAAAACTAGGGTCCACTTAAAGCACTGCCGCAAAGAGAACTTTGCGGCCAAAGGAGGCATCAGCTGATGCCAGAACATCAAGTTTGTAAAATTTATAAAAGGTGTGCACAGACGACCAAGTCGCAGCCTTGCACACCTGGACCACTGAAGCCTGATGCCGGAAGGCCCAGGATGCACTCACCACTCTGGTAGAGTGCGCCTTGACAGGGAAGGGCGGAGCCCGGTCCCTAAGCGAATAGGCCTGTACAATAGTCTGTCTGATCCATTTAGAAATGGTTGCCGCAGACGCAGCCATACCCTTCCGGGGTCCCTCAGGAAGGACAAAAAGAGAATCCGATTTCCTAAAGGATTCAGTGAACGACAGGTAAACCCTGATCGCCCGGACAACATCCATGGAATGCAAAGCAAACTCCTTAGGATGCTTAGGATTCGCACACAGCGAAGGCAAAACAATGTCCTCATTAAGGTGAAAATCAGAAACCACCTTAGGAAGGAAGGACTGGTTAGGTCGCAAGACCACCTTATCCCTGTGAACCACCAGGTAAGGGGAGCGGCAAGGCAGGGCCGCCAACTCCGACACTCTGCGAGCAGAAGTGATCACCACCAGAAAGGCAACCTTTTTTGACAGAAGAGGCAAAGAAATTTCCCTGATGTTTTCAAAGGGAGGACGTTGCAAAATGGACAGAACCAAGTTCAAGTCACAAGGAGGTAAAGGCGCCCTCCGAGGAGGGGCCAAATGACGCACACCTTGAATAAAGGTGCGAATCAAAGAGTTAGATGCCAAGGGGCGCTGCAAAAGGACAGCCAGTGCAGATAACTGGCCCTTAATCGTGGTCAACGCAAGGTGCTGGTCCACACCAGTTTGCAGGAAAGCTAACACCCTCGCTACCGAGAAGGAGCGAGGAGGGATGCCCCTGGATTCACACCAGGCAAAATAAGCCTTCCAAGTACGGTAATAGATCTTACCAGATGAGGCCTTCCTGGCCTTGAGCAGGGTAGGAATGACCTCCGAAGAGAGACCTCGATCTCTCAGAACCTGACTTTCAACAGCCACGCCGTTAAAGCCAGCGACTGTAAAGCAGGATGGAATATCGGCCCCTGAGACAGCAGATCATCTCGTAACGGGAGTCGCCAGGGAGGCTCGATGACCAGTTGCATGATGTCCGCATACCAAGACGGGCGTGGCCAGTCCAGGGCCACCAGAATCACCAACTTCGGTTCCGAGACCAACCTGCGAAGGAACCTGGACAACAACTGAATCGGGGGAAAAGCATAAATCAGACGATACTGATTCCAAGGCACCACCAGCGCATCCGAGGCGTCTGCCAGAGGATAGCACGTTCTTGCCACGAACCTACCCACCTTGTTGTTTAGCCAGGACGCGAACAGATCCACATCTGGGTTGATGTAGGCCACCGCAGTGGCATTGTCCGTCTGCACCCATACAGGGCGGCCCTGAAGATGATCCGACCAATGGAGCAGGCACAGCCTGATCGCTCGCAATTCCAAAATGTTTATCGGCAGGGAGGATTCCTCCTCCGACCAAGTGCCCTGGGCAGACAAAGTGCCCAGAACGCCACCCCAGCCCAACAGGCTGGCATCCGTGGTTACCACCGTCCACAACAACGGCTGGAAGGACTTCCCCTCCACTACGGATGGAGACTGGAGCCACCACAGAAGATCCTCTCTGGTCAGGCAACTCAAAGAAACCCTCAGGTCCAAAGGACTGAGGAAGTCTGTCCCATCTGGCCAGTATCTCTGCCTGGAGAGACCACGTGTGAAACTGAGCAAACGGTATCACTTCGAAAGCAGACACCATCAACCCCAAGGGACTGCATACAGGTCCTGAGCGACAAGGATTGGTTGTCCCTGAGGGACCTGACCTCGTCCTGTAGGGTCCAGAGCTTGTCCTCCGGTAGAAACACCTTCACTTGGGTGGAGTCCAGGACCATCCCCAGGTAGGGGAGACGAACCGAAGGAGACAAAGTCGATTTCTGGACGTTCATGGTCCACCCGAACTCCTGGAGCGTCTGAACCGTAGTGGGCAGATCGCGCAGCAGGCTCTGACTGGCACTCGATCTTAACAGAAGATCGTCCAGATATCCCAAGATCGCAATGCCCTGTGCCCGAAACAGGGCCAAAACAGGAGCCAGCACTTTGGTAAACACCCTTGGGGCCGAAGCAAGACCGAAAGGTAACGCCACAAACTGATAGCGTGCCTCCGCGATTGCGAATCGGAGGTACCTCTGATGACCCTCGAATATGGGGATGTGTAAATACGCATCCTTGAGGTTGATGGAAGCCAGAAAATCTCCTGGGCTCAGGGAGACTACCACTGAGCGGAGCGATACCATGCGGAATTTTTGAATGCGCACGAAGCGGTTCAGAGCTTTCAAGTCCAGAATTGGACGCACCTTGCCCTCCTTTCTGGGCACAGTGAACAGATTCGAGTAAAAACCCCAAAATCTGTCCCTATAAGGCACCGGGACGATCACTCCCTGGGCGAGAAGATCCTGAACCGCCCGATGAAGATCTTGCAAATGGTTGGGTCAAATGAAGATTTGAGGGAAAGAACCTGGCCGCGAAAGGAATTAGATCTTGTAACCTGATCGAATGATTTCCTGAACCCACCTGTCCAGAATCCGGAGCAGCCAAGGTTCGAGAAAACCATGCAGACGTCCCCCAACCCCTGGAACAGATGAGGGCGTCCCTTCAGGTTGAGGTGGGCTGGGCCGCCGCTCCAGCCTGGGCGGCTTTTGACTTGCCCGCCCAAGGCTTCCTCTGGCCGCCATGGCCTTTAAAGGGTTTTCCCTTGTCCTGTGCTTTGAAAGCACGAAAGGACCCCTGGTTTGGTTTAAAGGAAGGGCCCAGCTTACCGCGGAAAAACTTACCTTTAGGATTCTGGGGCAGCAGAGTGCTCTTGCCCCCAGACTCCTTTAACCAATTCGTCCAGGGATTCCCAAAAAAGATGAATCAGCGCATAAGGGATGCCAGACACTGTCTTCCTGGAAGTCTGGTCAGCCGACCAGCTCTTCAGCCAAACCAGGCGACGGTTAAGCACCGCGACACCAGACAGGCGTGCGGCTAAAGGGGCCTCATCTAAGGCCGCGTCACACAGGTACATAACCGCCTGACTAATCTGGTCCACCATCTCCAAAGCGGTAGGGGGGGCAGAGTCAGCCACGAGGGTGCGCCTAAGCACCTTGGTCCAATCTGCCACAGCCTGAGACACCTGAGACACCCTAACCGAGGCGAAAATAGGTTTCAGCAAGGAACCCGCCACCATATAGGCGTGACGGGCGAGGGATTCCAACCGCCTATCCGTAGGGTCCCTGAACACCTCAGTGGGTACCAGAGTGGCCCTGTTCAATCTGGACACCGTGTGATCCACCTTAGGGGCTACAGACCAGCGCAAATCCGTAGGAGACGCAAAGGGCTAACGGAGTTGAAACCGTTTAGGTACCACAAAATTGCCCTTCAAATTGCACCATTGCTCATTCACCGTCTCATGAAACTCAGCGGGGCAAGGAAACACCTGCGCCGCTTTTTGGGATCTGCGGGTCCCAAAAGAGGACCGCTTACCCGGAGGGTTGGGCTCATCCTCCAAATGTAGTGTATCTTTCACAACAGTAATCAGCACAGACATAGCAGCACATTCTCTGGCCGTCCCAGGGGGGGAATCATCCCCCTCCTCGTCCTCCGCCTCCCCTTCAGACTGGGAGGAATGAGACCCCTCCAGGGGTACACTATCTACAGCAACCATGTCAGAATCAGAAGAGTGAGAAAACCTAGGCCTTTTTCTAGAATCCCGTTCAGCCATCAAAAGATCCACTTTGGACGCTAAAGTCGCAAGTGCAGCAGTAAGTGTAGATGATTCAGAGGAGCCTGAATCATCCACCAAAGCTGGGGGAAATTTGCTGTCCTGGGACTCCATAAAATAACTTTTTTGGCGCTGGCCCTTTAAATCGCACGGCGATCCCACCGCAATACACCGCTATTAAGGACTACACTGATAGACCCCTCAGGCAGGAACAAAGCTGATAGCCAGAGATATTCCCCACAAAACAGAAAGAAAACAGACCCCCACAAGTGTTACCCCGCTGGCTGATGATCTCCTCAGTATGAGAAAGGAAGTGATGTCACACCGCATGAGGCTGAACAGGACTCAGGCTAAGGGAAAATGGTTGCCCATAGAAAGCAATGGGAGGCTCCGGGAAAATGGCCGCCGACATGTGCACAGAAGAAACACATTGCCACACGCAATATGGCGCCCTAAGGCGCCAAAACACACTACATAGAGAGCTGCAGAAAGTGCCCATAGTGAAACTAAGCAGCTGCCCACACCTAAAATGGCGGACCCGCGGTTTTTTACACTGCAGCGGGGCGCCCATGCATGTCTGCACCCAAACACAGCCACAAACGTGTCACCCAGGGTAGGGACCCCCACAACCCCCCCACATAGCATCCTAGACGCGGTAGAGCCCCCGCAGGGATCAGGAGTAAGGCGAGCCCCAGACACACAGACATGAGGGGATACCACAGACCTAGCAGACTGCAATCCCCAGACAGAAGGCCCCACACAGAACGTACTTACCGTACCAGATGGCGTGGGCGCCTCTCATCGACGGGAAGCCTCCCACCCCAGGTGGTGGTGGTGCCGTGAGCCAAAAAACGCAGGACTCTAGCAGATGTTTTGCCTGCCTCAAAAGACGCCCAAAAAATGCCCAAAAAAATGCCAGCTACAAAAACGCCCAGGTGTGTTTTTGCAGCTGGCGTTTTTTTTGGGGTCTTTTGAGGCAGGCAAAACATCTGAACTTCTGTATAGGGGTATATATACACACACACTTGTATGTATTTATACACATACACACATATAGGTGTTATAGGAGCGGAGACATATGCCTGTTAATTATTTAATTAGCGCAAGCATATGTTTCTGCTACTTTCACACCTATATATGTGTATATATACAGACATGGGTGTCTGTATATATACCCCTACACAGATGTTCAGATATCATGCCTGACTCCAAACATCTCCTCAAAAAAGCCCTATAAACGCCTGAAGCAAAAAGCATGCTCACAGGTGAGAAGCCATATCGGTGCACTGAATGTGACCTAAGAGAAACAATCTTTTCTCTATAGCGGTCACCCTGATATGGAAGGGTTTTGTCACCCTGCCATAGCAGTCAGAGTCAGTTAACCCTACACTACACTACGGTCCCCTTACACTTAACACTTTCCCTACAGAAACTAAATTATTAAAGCTAACTATAGTGGAAAATAGCACCCTAACTACACTAGATACCCCTTTCCTCACACTAAAAATTGCTAAATGACACTTTGTAGCAGAAGTCACAGAACTGCTTCCAGTCTCTTCCATGTCCCTGTATTACAATGCTAGGAATTTGGCGGGAGCTATCTTATATACTGGGGGGCGTATTCACTAATGATTGGCCTATAGACCCCCTAGTCACTCCAATCACATTCCTAGCATTCTCCTGCCCCCTCAATTGGCTTTTACTGATGGTTCTGGTCCAATCACGGGCTTTTAAAGCCCATTTCCTGAACCATTGCATTTTGGTCGATTCTGGTTGCCGAATTCCGAACTTTTTCAGCAAAAAGTTCGGAATTCAGCCGAACCTCGAACAGCCAATGTTTGGGTCGAACCGATGGTCGACCCGAACCGTTCGATCATCCCTACTCTCTATATCAGCTGTGGCAAAAAAAAGAAAAACAGAAATTGATTCAGTTGCTAACAGACCACATTCGAATGTTGGTAAAGGTTCATAAAAAAACACAAGATCAAAATACCCTTAGAGACCTGGAGCATACACGTTCTCTCTTGGTGGAGGAACTAGGTAAATGGACTCACCACCTTTATATACTTAATTAGAAAATATTCTATGAACAGGGTAATAAAAGCAGAAAGCTACTTACCAGAGCTGTAAGTAGCTCGTGAAGGAGTACTACTATAAATCACCTTCAGGATAGACTGGGTAACACTCTCACCAAAAATGAGGACATAACCAAACAATTCAAACTTTTTTACCAGAAGCTGTACAACCTTAACTCTTCTGAGCCTTCCCCCCATGAACAGACCACATGCAATCGCTTAATTGAGGACTTCCTATCCGAAGACTGCCCCACTGCTATCTCGACAGAGAAAAAGACAGAACTAGAGCAACCATTTACCTTGACTGAGTTAAAGACTGCCCTGAAACAAATAAAACCTGGTAAAAGTCCCGTCCCGATGGACTCACGGTTCAATACTACAAATGCTTCTCAAATATCCTTCTTCCCCAGCTACTCAATACACTTAATTAACTGCTGGACACTCCAACCCCCCTAGACCGCCTCCTCGAAGCGCATATTACGGTCATACCTAAGGAAAACAAGGACCCCCCACTTACATCCAATTACAGACCAATTTTGCTTTACTCTACGCTTAAATGTTAGCCAACAGAGTGCTCCCTATTCTTCCACACCTGATCTCCTTAGACCAAGTAGGTTTTATGCCAGGCAGAGAAGCCAGAGACAATACGATCAAGGCCCTGAATCTACATCATTGGCTCGCTTCCTCTAATCAACAGGGCTTCTTTCTCTCACTTGACGCTGATAAGGCGTTCGACAGGGTTGCATGGGATTACATGGCAGCAATGCTTTGATCAATGGGACGGTGTGCTAGTATTCTAGTATGTTCTACCCCGTCCGCCAGAGTGAGAGCTAATGGCCACCTGTCAGACGCTTTCCATATCACCAATGGGACGAGGCAGGGTTGTCCCCTCTCCACCTTGGTGTTCATAATGACTTTAGAACCTTTCTTAAACAGACTCCGGGCCAACGTGAATATTAGGGACATTACGGTAAGAGACAGAGAATACAAAGTGGTGGCTGTTGCTGATGATGTACTTCTTTATTTTCGTACATCACGGGACACAGAGCAATAAATCATAACATATGGGTTATATAGCCACCTATAGGTGAAGGACAGTGGCAACCAATCAGAATTGATGACCCCCTATATAACCCCATACAGGAAGTACCTAAGTTTTTTTCGCCAGTGTCTAAAAGGTGAAGGTCGCTGTGGAGAGGTGCTCCACATGTTTGTTATTGTTTAAAAGAAGAAAGACGATTTTTTTATCATACCCCAAACAAAGATCACTGGATCTAAGGGGTTAGCTATTGGATCCATCTAAAACAGTCAATGGACTAAAAAGATGGTACCCGAGCCATCCTCGCTGTCCTTTTTAGGCGCTGGACCCTGGGATACAGACCCTTGGAATACCAAACCCCAAAGGCGCTCTGTGCAGGGTGCTCTACAGGTCCAAGTCCGTGACCCCTCTTATATAGAGGACCCAGTCCTTGAAGGTCTCTAAGCCCATGCTCACCGTGAAGAGTGAAGATTGGATTCTTGCTTATAGCAGTGTCCTGCGAGAGGACTGGGGAGTCCATTTTAAATATTTACACAGCAAACAAAAACCTTAAAAGGTTAAAAATTGCAAAACTGTAAATATTTTATGCACTGTTCCCATTAATAAGATTACAGAGACTTATGTCAAGTGTATTTCAGCTTGTATTTACATTGTAGCAGGTTTATGAAAAGTAAGTTTAAAGCATATTGTTACACTGTTTGTTACCCTGAGCTTATTATCTGATAAGTATCAGCTGGGACAAACAAGATTCAGCCTAAACTGCTCTCTCCTCTATTTGATTGTTGTGTTAGCCCTGGCGCATAGGCATTCGCATGTTCACCTTTGCTGGATCGCGTGTCACGTGTCTATGGCGTACGCCTATTCCCATGCATGGGGGAATCTTAACATTTAAGTACAGGCATACGCCATGTGGTGGGCGTGTTCTAAAGCAATTTGGCGTGCAAGTGGATGCCACACACCACGCCGCACATACATAAAAGGGCACATTCTGCAAGGAACTGTTTCCAACACACTAGTCTCTGTCACAGGCTGAAAGGGGACACAGAGCAGCAGCAGCTGGGTTACATGAGTCACTGTGGATGTATGTTACTGGCACTAATAGGTCCTGTATCTTAGGTAATCAGTGTTGTGTGCATTAGGCTGTATAAGCTTAGCACAGACTTTGAGTACACTTTAAAGGTAGTACCTCAAGTTTGTCTTGCTATAAAGGAATGTCTGCCCAAAAAAGGGCTGGAGGGAGCACAGTTGGAAAGGGCACTGTGATGCCACCGTCAGGCCCTGAAGGTCCTAGTCATGTTTCCACTATGTCTACTCCTCCTGAGAAGCCAGAGGCTTTATCAGACATAGTAGCTATGTCGTGTACTTCTGACACAGCCTATGTTACCAAGGACGATTTGGCATCAGCATTTGCCAGCCTAGAGGGTAGGATTGCTGACATGATTGCAGCACCACATGGAGGAAAGAAGCGCGTTAGATCCCCCTTTCCTGAGCCACCCCTGAATGAGTTCAGGATTGGGCAGAGGATGTGGAAGATGTAGCTGAGGGTGACTCTATAGAAGGTCAAGCTGAAAGTTCCACTTCCAAGGGGTCAGAGGAATCTCTATCAGCTTCTCAATCCCAGAGATTGTTTATCCAGTCTCTTGCTGAGATGGTCCGGGCTGTGTTTAAACTCCTGCCCTTAGAGACTACTGAACCCTCTTTTTCCTCCCTAGGCTCATTGCGCCCTCCTCAGAGTCCTCGGTCATTTCCCATGCATCCACTCTTAGAGCAAGAAGTGTATAATGATTGGGATCATCCAGATAGGATATTTGTTCCTCCTAAAAGGTTTTCATTGTTATATCCTATGGAGGATACATTTTCTAAGGGATGGAAAATTCCCACTGTGGATGCAGCCATTTCTTCGGTTAACAAGAATTTAACCTGTCCTGTGGATAATGCCCAGGTTTTTAAAGATCCAGCAGATAAAAAGTTGGAATCTTTATTTAAAGCCTCCTTTGCGGTTGCAGGTTTTGCAGTAGCAGCCATAGGAGTGTGTCAGTCTTTGAAAGACCACATAAAGCGAGTGGCCAAGACAGTTTCTTGTCAAGGAGAGTCTGTGGAAGATCTGTCAGATCTACTTCACGCTTTTTATTTCGAAGTAGATGCTCTTACGAACTCCATAAGACAAATGTCACGATTTGCTCTGATGACAATGCATATGCGCAGAGTCTTTTGGTTAAAGAGCTGGTCTGTGGAATTACCATGTAAACAATTACTGGCTAGCTTCCCCTTTCAGGGAGAACGCCTTTTTTTGGTGATGATCTGGATAAGTATATCCAAAAGATCTCGGGAGTGAAAAGTACGTTGCTACCTGTAAAGAGGAAGAGGAAGAGTTCCACCTTTAAGATCCCAAGCAAACATAAGACCAGTGCTTCCAGATCCAGGCAGTGCCGATGGCCTCAACCGTCAGCATCCAGACTCAAGCCTTCGGGGCAAGGTCAAAAAAAATCCCCGGGGCCAGAGGTCAGCCAAGTCTTCCTCTAAGCCCTCTCAGTGAAGGGGCGCCCCCACTCACCTGGGTGGGTGGAAGGATCTTGCAGTTACATAGTTACTTAGTTAGTGAGGTTGAAAAAAGACACCAGTTCAACCCATAATGTGTGTGTGTGCGTGTGTTTGCTGTTAACTGTACATTGTCATTGTATACCCCTTTATGTTGTGGTCTTTAAGGTGCCCATCTAATAGTTTTTTTAAACTATCAATGCTCCCTGCTGATACCACTGCTTGCGGAAGAGAATTCCACATCCTTACTGCTCTGACAGTAAAGAACCCCTTACGTAAATTAAGGTTAAACCGTTTTTCTTCTAGTTTTAGTGAGTGGCCATGTGTCTTATTGTATTCCCTTTCTCTGAAAAGTTTTTTCCTGATGCTAGGGTCACCAGTACAGTATTTGTACATTGATATCATATCCCCTCTCACCGTCTCTTCTCCAGAGAGAATAAGTTCAGTGCTTGTAGTCTTTCCTCATAGCTGATGCCCTCCGTTCCCCTAATTATTTTTGTTGCCCTTCTCTGTACTCTCTCCAGTTCTAGCACATCCTTTCTGAGGACCGGTGCCCAGAACTGGACGGAATACTCCAGATGTGGCCGGACCAGAGTCTTGTAGAGTGAGAGAATAATCTCTTTATTTCTGGAGTAAATCCCCTTTTTTATACAGTACATGCCAGTATTCTGCTGGCTTTGCTTGCAGCAGCTTGGTATTGCATGCCACTGCCAAGCCTGTAGTCGAATAGGACTCCCAGGTTCTTTTCCATCTTAGATTCAGTCAGAGGTTCCCCCCTAGCGAGTAACTTGCGTTCATGTTTCTGATGCCCAAGTGCATTACCTTACACTTTCAACATTAAACCTCATCTGCCATGTAGTTGCCCACCCCGTTATTTTGTTCAGGTCTGCTGGTAAGGTTACCACGTCCTGCATAGAAGATATTGGCATGCTTACTTTAGTATCGTCCGCAAATGCCCAGATTGTGCTGTTTATCCCATCCTCTAGGTTGTTTATGAATAAATTAAACAGGATTGGCCCCAGGACAGAACCTTGGGGGACCCCACTTTCCACACCCGCCCAATCCGAGTACTCCCTATTTATCACCACCCTCTGGACTCTCCCCTGGAGCCAGTTCTCTATCCAGGTACTCACCCTATGGTCCATACCTACGTACCTTTGTTTGTACAGTAAGCGTTTGTGGGGAACTGGGTCAAATGCCTTTGCAAAGTCCAGATACACCACATCCACAGGCCTTCCTTTATCCAGATACACCACATCCACAGACCTTCCTTTATCTAGATGGCAACTCACTTCATCATAGAAGGTTAATAGATTGGTCTGGCAAGAACGATTTTTCATGAATCCATGCTGATTACTACTACTAATACCGTTTTCATTACTAAAGTCTTGTATATGGTCCCTTAACATCCCCTCCAAAATCTTGTAGACTACTGATGTTAGGCTGACTGGCCTATAGTTACCCGGGATATATCTCGGCCCTTTTTTTAAATATTGGTACCACGTTGGCTTTTTTCCAATCAGCTGGCACCATACCCGTCTGTAGACTATCTGTAAAGATCAAGAATAATGGTCTGGTTATCACCAGTTCTCAGGGGCATGGGCACTGGGAGGAAAAAGGGTCCCATCAGTTGCAAAAAAAACAATGTAAATGCCTATGGAGATTTTTAAGTACCGTAATTTGTCGCCATTCTACGGGTGTGCGCCAATTTAAAGCATGACATATTAGGTATCTATTTACTCAGCATAACATCATCTTTCACATTATACAAAAAAAATTGAGGTTTAGGGTTAATTAATTTTAATTAATTAAAGTGTATTTTCCCCCCAAAAAATTGCGTTTTTTTCCCTCAAAAATTGCGTTTTCAAAACTGCTGCGCAAATACCATGTGACATAAAAAATTGAAACTATCCCCATTTTTTTCTCTAGGGTCTTTGCTAAAAAAAAATGTATAATGTTTGGAGGTTCTAAGTTGTTTTCTAGCAAGAAATACTGATACTGTTTGGAAGAAGATCAATGGAGAACACCCTGAAGGCCAGTCCTGAAAAGTTACCTGTTAGAGCAAATAACCAAAACATCACCGGCTACAATCATCGTAAGTACACTAAGTACAAAAATCCCAATATGGTCCACAATGTGGTGACCTGACTTCTCTCAGATGGAATGCACAGACAGGAAGTGATGTAGTTACAGACAGGAAGTGATGTTGTTACAGACAGGAAGTGATGTCAGGTATACATAGAACATTCCAGAGTGAGTTGTGAGTCGGGAGGAATTAGAGAGGAGACGTAGCTGGAAGTGGCAGCAGAGGAGGTAATAAGATCTTATTTTATATTTGTAATCTTTAGTTACCTAAAGAAAATGTCCTCCTTCCTTTTTGCCGCTGGGGGAACAGAAACAGAGGAACGCATAACACTGAGGATCTCTTTCTGGTCCCCCGGTGAAAAAATAAAAGCATGAACGCACAGCGCACTTCCCAACAGCAAAACTTTCTCCAGCTCTACTGGAGCGCCCCCACCAGACAGATGCGAGGTATCCACAATTTATCTGGGTGAGAAGCAGAGCTCATGGTGACTTGGACACTCCCATCTAGAAACATTCAGCAGAACGCCCCCCCCAACTAACATTAATCCCTTCCTCTGCCTGAATACTAACTGGACCCCCAGATCTATATATGCTGGATGACCGGGAACCTTACCGTGTCTGTGCCATCTATACTCTGCATGTGTCAGAAGACACGGCTACCTGCCCTCATCTAACATCGCTGTCCCCACTCCTCACCCCCCCCAATCTAACACCGCTGTCTCTGCTCCTCACCCCCCATCTAACACCGCTATCCCCCACACCTCACTCGCATCCAACACCGCTGTCTCCAATCCTCACCCCCCCCCCCCCATCTAACACCGTTGTCCCCACTCCTCACCCCCCCATCTAACACCGTTGTCCCCACTCCTCACCCTCCCATAAAACACCGTTGTCCCCACTCCTCACCCCCCATCTAACACCGTTGTCCCCCACTCCTCACCCCCCATCTAACACTGCTGTCTTCACTCCTCACCCCCCATCTAACACTGCTGTCCTCACTCCTCATCCCCCATCTAACACTGCTGTCCTCACTCCTCACCCCCATCTAACACTGCTGTCCTCACTCCTCACCCCCCATCTAACACTGCTGTCCTCACTCCTCACCCCCCATCTAACACTGCTGTCCTCACTCCTCACCCCCCATCTAACACTGCTGTCCCCACTCCTCACCCCCCATCTAACACTGCTGTCCTCACTCCTCACCCCCCATCTAACACTGCTGTCCCCACTCCTCTCCCCCCATCTAACACTGCGGTCTCCCCGCCTCACCCCCCATCTAACACTGCTGTCCCCCCTCCTCACATCCCATCTAACACTGCTGTCCCCCCTCCTCACATCCCATCTAACACTGCTGTCCCCCCTCTTCACATCCCATCTAACACTGCTGTCCAACATTCCTCACCCCCCTCCCATCTAATACTGCTGTCCCCCATACCTCACTCCCCCATCTAACACTGCTATTCCCGATTCCTCACCCCCTATCTAACACCGCTGTCCCACACTGCTGTCCCCCCTTCCAACCCCCCATCTATCACCGCTGTGCCCCACTGCTCATCCTCCAACTAACGTCGCTGTCTCCTGCTCCTTACCCCCCATCTAACACTGCTGTCCCCCATTCCTTACTCCCAATCTAACCCTGTTGTTCCCCTCTCCTCACCCCCCATCTAACATAGCTATCCCCCATTCCTTACCCCCATTTAACACTGTTGTTCCCCTCTCCTCATCCCCCTTCTCACACTGCTCACCTATATTCCACAACCCCCATGGACACTGTTGTCCCCCACTCCCCGTTTCCTTATTCAACATTGCAGATCTCCACTCCTCAAACCCCATATTTGACACTTCTGTCCCCCAACTCTTTACCCAGACCAAATGTTGCCACCTTGCTTTCTCTCGCTGGTCACATGACATCACTCCTATCTCTATTAAAGCGTAGCTCCACTTTTAGTGAGAAAAAAACATTCCCCTCTGATTGATCTCTATACCTTGCAGGGATTTTAACAAACTTTATTGCAGATTCCTACCTTTTGTTATTCTGAAGAAATCATTGCTTGGTCCCTGTGCCTCTGTGCTGAGTGGGTGAAATGGGAGTGGTTTTATAATTATCTGTCAGCTGTGGCAGCTGCAGGGCTCTAATGAGGAAAGCTGCTGGGCCTGCATCCCTTTCGACATGTTCCTATTGGGAGTATCTCTCCAAAAATGACATTTTTGTTGCCAGATGGGATGCCAGAAATCTGACTTGTATCTTAGGCAGACTTCTGGGAAAATCAGTGAGCCAATCACACAAACAGGAAATGATGTTTCTGGGGGTGTGGTCAGTATACATTCTGTGTACAGAGCAGCTACAGGTAGCCAAATTTCATTTTCTAGAAAATTACAACATCTGCAGATTAAAAAGGAAAGGTAATTTTTAATAACATTCAATTACAATATGATTTGTGTCGCAATTGTATACGCTATATTGTTTTTTCTTTATTTGTTGATTTTTTTTCCCCACGAAAGTGGAGTTACCCTTTAATAAAACACAGACCTGAATGGAGAGGTGAGGAGGATTCTGGGACGTCACATAACATCACTCTTATCTCTATTAATAAAACACAGACCTGACTGGAGAGGTGAGGAGGATTCTGGGAGGTCACATGACATCACTCTTATCTCTATTAATAAAACACAGACCTGACCTGAGAGGTGAGGAGGATTCTGGGAGGTCACATGACATCTCTCATCTCTATTAATAAAACACAGACCTGACCGGAGAGGTGAGGGGGATTCTGGGAAGTCATATGTCATCACTTTTTTGTTTTTATTTAAATCAAAATTTTACATTTTATTAATTTTCAAAAACAGAAAATACAAATACATTTCTATAATCTTACTAAAACCCTTACCCAGAAACCCTTCTTCCCAGATCCCTCCCACTTCCCATTCCACTCGGTAATACTCATCTTGTCGTCTATTTTACCACCTCCTTTTCTTCTTAATCTACCCATATTCTACCCTCATACTCTAATTCGTCCAGATTTCTAAATATTTACTCGTCTTCTTGAACTCCGCCCACTTAACCCACTTGTTTGAGAAACTCTCCGTCTGGTCTCCTGGTCTGCTTCCCATGTATTCCATATTGTATATTCAACTCTTTTATACCAATCTCTAATTGTAAGACTTTTTAAGTTTTAGCCAATTTTTTGGAATTGCCCCCTTTGCTGCGTTCAATAAGTTGGGACTATCGTGCTTTCATTTTTTTTTTTTTTTTGATTTACCATTTTTGTGAAATAAGCAAACCTACGGGTCATTAGTAATATCTACACCTGTAATTTCCTCAATGTATTGTTGAACCTCCTGCCTTATCCCTATTAATAAAAACACAGACCTGACCGGAGAGGTGAGGAGGATTCTCAGAAGATTCTTAGAAGGACACAAGGACCTCTACAAGGACGTCATGATGGAGAATCAGCCGCCCCTCACATCACCGGGTAAGAGGAGACTTTATTGTAAAGGAGAGAGCAGTACGGAGGGTCCACCTAGATCCCCCATCATATGATAAACACATAGAAAAAATGTATTCAGTCAGTGTGTGTGTTTCCTACAGATGGATCCAGTAATGGGAACCCACCAGACAGTTGTCCCCATCCTCTGTATTCCCGGGATTCCACACAGGAAGGTCACACCATCCCCCACCATCATCAGGTAGGTGAAGATGGATCTCGAGATCGTAAAAGTGATCTGACTGTATGAAAATATATTCCACTTTTAGGTATAAGGTCATTTGTGCTCACATTTTTAACAAACCATTCCCTGCTATTTTGTTTGTTTAGAATGAAAATCTGATAGATATAAAAGATGAGGTTAAAGAGGAAGAAGAGACGTATGTGAGGGGTGATCAGCAGTTCAGGGAAGAGGTTGGGATGATGGACAAAGTTAAAGAGGAGGAGACTTCTCCAGACATCAGCACAGGTGAGTGATGGCCACTAATTACAAAAACTGTTTGGGTATATGGATTGATGTTTGAGGATCTGTAGATCCACTTCTACAAAGACGTCATGATGGAGAATCAGCCGCCCCTCACATCACCGGGTAAGAGGAGACTTTATTGTAAAGGAGAGAGCAGTACGGAGGATCCACCTAGATCCCCCATCATCTGATAAACACATAGAAACAATGTATTCAGTCAGTGTGTGTGTTTCCTACAGATGGATCCAGTAATGGGAACCCACCAGAGAGATGTCCCCGTCCTCTGTATTCCCGGGATTCCACACAAGTCAACATTAAAGAAGAGATAAAAGAGGAGGATGATGAGGATTTTGTAATGGAGGAGGCAGAGTTTCCAAAAGGTCACAGAAAGCAGTACCAGGACACCATGGTGGAGTCATCCAGTTACAGAAACCCACCAGAGAGATGTCCCCGTCTTCTGTATTCCCGGGATTCCACACAGGAAGATCACACCATCCATCACCATCATCAGGTAGATGAGAATGTAGGAAAGTGATCCCAAGTCCTAAGAGATATCATTCTTCTATTATTATTATTTTGTATTTAATATTATTTCTGCCATTTTGTTGGTTTAGGATGAAGATCTGATAAATGTACAAATTGGGGTTATAAAGGAAAAGACGTATGTGAGGGGTGATCAGCATTTTACAGAGGAGGTTGGGATGATGGACGCAGTTAAAGAGGAAGAAACTTCTCCAGATATCAGCTCGGGTAATTATGGAAGAATGGGTTAAAGCTTACTTAGTGATGTTTGGTTGGGTGGCATCATTGATCTGGTTAGTTGTCATAGTTTGGTTTTGTGATTGCACCCAGTTCTACCACCGATCTCTTTTAAACTTCAAAATCCTCGACCGACATATATGACTCCTGAAAAATTCCTATTTTTTTACTTTTATTGCTTTGCCACATATCCATTCCTCAATATAACGTCCTATCCCAAACAAATCAGGTGAAAATACTGTACACCATATGAAAGGTCCTTCTTCATTCCTTAATATAACATTATGTGCCCAACAAATGACGAGAAGATACTGTACACTAGGGATAGACTGATATGGTTTTTTCAGGGCCGATACCAATATTTTCACAAGGTATCGGCCGATATGGGCCGATATTTTGTACATTTAAAGTTTAAAAAAATTAAGACAAATTTTGACACAAATCTGGTACTGAACATGTTAATTTTTGTTCAGTGCTTAATGGCTGGCTGGCTGGCACCTTGTGGTGGGTGGGTGTCTGGCACATGGGCTGTGGGTGGCTGGCTGGTACAGGGCCTGTGGGTGGCTGGCTGGTACAGGGCTTATGGGTGGCTGGCACCCTATCTGTGGGTGGCTGGCTGTCTGGCACCCTGTGGTGGGTGGCTGGCTGTCTGGCACACTTGGCTGGCACAGGGGCTGTAGGTGGCTGGCTGGTACAGGGACTGTGGGTGGTTGGCTGGCTGGTATAGGGCCAGTGGGTGGGTGGCTGGCTGGCTCACTGGTACAGTGCCTGTGGCTGGCTGACTGGTACAGGGCCTGTGGCTTGCTGGCTGGTACAGGGCTTATGGATGTGGGTGGCTGGCTGGCACCAGGCTGCTGCGGATGGGTGTATTGCTGTGATACACTCCCATGAGACTAGTCCTGACTCCAGACGAGGCTGTCCAAGGCGAGGGAGGTGGCCTAAGAAGACAAAAATATCAGCAATATCGGCCAGTTCCGGGGCCGATACCGATATATCGGGGAAAGTGCATATCGGCCACGCCGATAATCGGTCTATCCCTACTGTACACCACATAAAAGGTCCATCTCCATTCCTCAATATAACGTCATGTTCCCAACCATAACATTGTCGTCATTTCAATAGCATTATTACTTAGTGATGTTTGGTTGGGTAAGGTTGTATGATAGATCCATGTCAGATCTCTTCTAAACTTTGAAATGCTCGACCAACATACACTGCTCCAAAGAATGAAAGGAACACTTTGAAAACACATCAATGGGAAAAATATCATGCTGGATATCTATATTGGTATGGACTGGGTAGTGTGTTAGGATTTATACTGGTATGGACTGGGTAATGTGTTAGGATCTATACTGGTATGGACTGGGTAATGTGTTAGGAAGGAAAGGATGCCACATAGTTTGATGGATATGAAAATTATCGCCCTACAGAGGGCTGAATTCAAAGACACCCCGAAAATCAAAGTGAAAAAATGATGCAGCAGGCGAGTCCATTTTAGTGAAATGTCATTGCAGGACCTCAGAATGGTCCTCATGAGTGTGTATGGCCCCCACGTGCTTGTATGCATGCCTGACAACGTTGGGGAATGCTCCTAATGAGACGACGGATGGTGTCCTGGGGTATTTCCTCCCAGATCTGGACCAGGGCATCACTGAGCTCCTGAACAGACTGAGGTGCAACCTGGGGGCATCGGATGGACTGAAACAGAATGTCCCAGAGGTGTTCTATTGCATTCAGGTCAGGCGAGCGTGGGGGCCATTCAATGGTATCAATTCCTTCATCCTCCAGGAACTGGCAGCATACTCTCACCACATAAGGCCAGACATTGTTGTGCACCAGGAGGAACCCAGGACCCATTGCACCAGCATAGGGTCTGACAATGGGTCCAAGGATTTCATCCCAATACCTAATGGCAGTCAGGGTGCCATTGTCTATCCTGTAGAGGTCTGTGTGTCCCTCCATGGATACCCCTCCCCCAGACCATCACTGACCCACCACCCAACCGGTCATGCTGAACGATGTTACAGGCAACATAATGTTCTCCACGGGTTCTCCAGACCCTTTCACGTCTGTCACATGTGCTCAGGGTGAACCTGCTCTCATCTGTGAAAAGCACAGGGTGCCAGTGGTGGAGCTGCCAATTCTGGTGTTCAATGGAAAATGCCAATCGAGCTCCACAGTGCCGGGCAGTGAGCACAGGGACCACTAGAGGACGTCGGGCCTCAGGCCACCCTCATGAAGTCTGTTTCTGATTGTTTGGTCAGAGACATTCACACCAGTGTCCTGCTGGAGGTCATTTTGTAGGGCTCTGGCAGTGCTCATCCTGTTCCTCCTTGAACAAAGGAGCAGATACCGGTCCTGCTGATGGGTTAAGGACCTTCTACGGCCCTGTCCAGCTCTCCTAGAGTAACTGCCTGTCTCCTGGAATCTCCTCCATGCTCCTGAGACTGTGCTGGGAGACACAGCAAACCTTCTGGCAATGGGAATTATTGATGAGCCATCCTGGAGGAGTTGGGCTGCCTGTGCAACCTCTATAGGGTCCAGATATGGCCTCATGCTACCAGTAGTGACACTGACCCCAGCCAAATGCAAAACTAGTGACAAACACTCAGAAAAGATGAGTAGGGAAAATGTCAGTGGCCTCCACCTGTAAAACCATTCCTGTTTTGGAGGTCATCTCATTGTTGCCCATCTAGTGCACCTGTTGGTAACAACCCCCTCTGCTACTTGACTGAGCAGATGAATATCCCAGGAGTTTCCCTGACTTGATGCTATACTCTGATTATAAAGTGTTGAGCAGTGTATATGAGTGTGGAAAACTCTTGGTAATTTTTCTTGTCTTCTGACAGACGGACACTGTGGTGGGAATAGAAGGACATCGGAGGAAGATGTGACTACAGAAGATAATGACATGGCATCGTCTCCAGAAGTAAATCCCGTTCCTCATAATATACATGACAGACCTCACCATTGGAGGAGATCATTGGAATCTCCTGATACTTCACATAGTCCTCTAATATCTGACAGTGCCGACGGGTGCGGGAAACCATCTCATCTCAGGGAATCTTCTTTATACCATACAGGAGAGAATTCATTCTCATGTTCAGAGTGCGGGAAATGTTTTAAAAAGAAAAGAAACCTTCTTAGCCATCAGAGAATACACACAGGGGAGCATCTCTATTCATGTTCCGAGTGCGGTAAAGGTTTTAATCATAAAGAAAGCCTTCTTAGCCATCAGAGAATACACACAGGTGACCTTCCCTATTCATGTTCAGAGTGCGAGAAATGTTTTAGTCACAAAACATACCTTCTTCAGCACCAGATAATTCACACAGGGGAGCGTCCCTTTTCATGTTCAGAGTGCGGAAAATGTTTTAGTCGAAAAGGAATCCTTCTTAGCCATCAGATAAAACACACAGGTGAGCATCCCTATTCATGTTCAGAGTGTGGGAAATGTTTTAAATACAAAGGAAACCTTCTTCGCCACCAGAGAATGCACACAGGTGGGATTCCATTTTCATGTTCAGAGTGCGGAAAATGTTTTAGTCAAAAAGTAAACCTTCTTAGCCATCAGAGAAAACACACAGGTGAGCGTCCCTATTCATGTTCAGAGTGCGGGAAATGTTTTAGTCACAAAACATGCCTTCTTAAGCATCAGAGAATTCACACAGGGGAGCGTCCCTTTTCATGTTCAGAGTGCGGAAAATGTTTTAGTCAAAAAGAAAGCCTTCTTAGCCATCAGAGAATACACACAGGTGAGCTTCCCTATTCATGTTCAGAGTGCGGAAAATGTTTTAATAATAAAGGAAACCTACTTAGCCATCAGAGAATACACACAGGTGAGCTTCCCTATTCATGTTCAGAGTGCGGGAAATGTTTTAAAAATAAAGGAAACCTACTTATCCATCAGAGAATACACACAGGTGAGCTTCCCTATTCATGTTCAGAGTGCGGGAAATTTTTTAATGAAAAAAGAAACCTTCTTAGACATCAGAGAATACACACAGGTGAGCGTCCTTATTCCTGTTCAGAGTGCGGGAAATGTTTTAATAGTAAAAGAAACCTACTTATCCATCAGAGAACACACACAGGTGAGCGTCCCTATTCATGTTCAGAATGTGGGAAATGTTTTAATCAGAAAGTAAACCTTCTTAGGCATCAGAGAATACACACAGGTGAGCTTCCCTATTCATGTTCAGAGTGCGGGAAATGTTTTAATCAGAAAGTAAACCTTCTTAGCCATCAGAGAATACACACAGGTGAGCGTCCTTTTTAATGTTACGAGTGGGGGAAATGTTTTCCAAACAAAGGTTTATTTCTTAGAAACCAGAAAGTTCATACGGGTGAGCGTCCTATTTCATGTTCAGAGTGCGGGAAATGTTTCACTCCTTATGTACGCTTCAAACGGAAAAGAATTCACACTTTTATATTAGAGGCTCCATTTTCATGTACAGAGTGCAGGAAAGTGTAAAAATAAAGGAAATATAATGAAACATCAGAGTACGCCCCCTGCTGGTACTACGGGAAATGGACGCTGGATTGTAACGGGTGGAACTGTTTAGTCCATAAACAAATGTGAAACCACCACAGTCCACTCAGGGTTGGTTTACATCCGCATCGCCCTCTGACCCACTGTGGGGTTGGCAGGCAGCTGGGAGCCCTTATGTTAACCCTTTATCTTCCATTGGTGAACCTTTTTTATTGGTTGCTTCATGTTGTTGCTCCTTTTTGATTTATTGAAGTAGCTGGCTTTTTATTGGTCCAACCAATGTATGATTATTAATACATTTGACACATTTGTTAATTCTATTATAAAAGATTAAAGCATTAAGATTTAAACATTACTGTGTGGTAATCGCTTATTCTGATCTTGTACAATAAAAATTCTTTGTACAATATTCTGTACCGAATCTTCTTTTTTACCAATGATTAGATGATCGGTGATTGGAATGTGATCAGTTCATAGAGAGTCATCCATTGGGGTTTTATTAGTGAGATGGAGAGTGGAGAAGGCACCACATTTACAGCCATTGGAGGCCCTTTCTAAAGCCCTAAACATTTGGCAACCTGTCTATGACATTAGTCTTCCAAACTCTATCTCACTGAGCTAAGGCCAGAAGAGTTCCAGGAGTTCTTCTCTGTCCACAGTTCCCAAACCAAAAGGAGACATCCACCACATCTTCAATCTTAAGGCCCTAAATGTCCTCAGCTGGGCTCAGGAGTTCCGCATACAATGCACCAGGTTATAGCCTCTCTCTTTATCAGGGATACTTTTTGTTTTGACCACCCACATACATGTACTGCAGCCGGGCGGCTGTTCTGGACAGAATCACCTACCTGTACGTCATCTGTATTTCCAGGTCTGGGGCCAGAAGAGTTCCAGAAGTTCTACTCTGATCACAGTTCCAAAACCAAAAGGACATATCCACCACATCTTTGATCTTAAGGCCTTAAATGTCCTCAGCTGGGCACAGGAGGCCCTAAATGTCCTCAGGTGGGCCAAGGAGTTCTGCATGCAATCCACCAGGTCATAGTCTCTCTCTCTTTATCAGGGCGACTTCTGTTTTTTTTGACCACCCCACGTACATGTACTGCGGCAGGGCGGACGTTCTGCACAGAATCATGTACCTGTATGTTAACTGCATTTTCAGGTCTGAGGCTATAACAATTCCAGGAGTTCTTCTCTGTCCACAGTTGCCAAACAAAAGGAGACATCCACCACATCTTCAATCTTAAGGCCCTAAATGTCCTCAGTTGGGCCCAGGAGCAGGGCCGGCGCCAGGATTTTTGTGTACATAGGCGAAGGAGCATTTTTGTGCCCCCCCCCCCCACCATTCTTCCATCCCAGACAGCAGCACTGCCGGGAGGATGAGACTCAGAACCTGTATAAGCCCCTTCATCAGAATCCACAGAGTTCCCCTTTATACTGTAATGGGAAACTCTGATGAAAAGGAGCTCTGTGCACCCTGATTTAAGAGGAGTACACTGGCAACTCTGATCAAAGGGGGCTCTGATGACAAACGCCCCCTTACATCAGGGTTCCTATTTGCACCAGAGTTTGGAGAATTCCCCTCACAATATACAGTGCCTTGCGAAAGTATTCGGCCCCCTTGAACTTTGCGACCTTTTGCCACATTTCAGGCTTCAAACTTAAAGATCTAAAACTGTAATTTTTTGTGAAGAATCAACAACAAGTGGGACACAATCATGAAGTGGAACGAAATTTATTGGATATTTCAAACTTTTTTAACAAATAAAAAACGGAAAAATTGGGCGTGCAAAATTATTCAGCCCCCTTAAGTTAATACTTTGTAGCGCCACCTTTTGCTGCGATTACAGCTGTAAGTCGCTTGGGGTATGTCTCTATCAGTTTTGCACATGGAGAGACTGAAATTTTTGCCCTTTCCTCCTTGCAAAACAGCTCGAACTCAGTGAGATTGGATGGAGAGCGTTTGTGAACAGCAGTTTTCACTTCTTTCCACAGATTCTCGATTGGATTTGAACAGGTCTGGACTTTGACTTGGCCATTATAACACCTGGATATGTTTATTTGTGAACCATTCCATTGTAGATTTTGCTTTATGTTTTGGATCATTGTCTTGTTGGAAGACAAATCTCCGTCCCAGTCTCAGGTCTTTTGCAGACTCCATCAGGTTTTCTTCCAGAATGGTCCTGTATTTGGCTCCATCCATCTTCCCATCAATTTTAACCATCTTCCCTGTCCCTGCTGAAGAAAATCAGGCCCAAACCATGATGCTGCCACCACCATGTTTGACAGTGGGGATGGTGTGTTCAGGGTGATGAGCTGTGTTGCTTTTACACCAAACATAACGTTTTGCATTGTTGCCACAAAGTTTTATTTTGGTTTCATCTGACCAGAGCACCTTCTTCCACATGTTTGGTGTGTCTCCCAGGTGGCTTGTGGCAAACTTTAAACGACACTTTTTATGGATATCTTTAAGAAATGGCTTTCTTCTTGCCACTCTTCCATAAAGGCCGATTTGTGCAGTATACGACTGATTGTTGTCCTATGGACAGAGTCTTCCACCTCAGCTGTAGATCTCTGCAGTTCATCCAGAGTGATCATGGGCCTCTTGGCTGCATCTCTGATCAGTTTTCTCCTTGTATGAGCTGAAAGTTTAGAAGGACGGCCAGGTCTTCGTAGATTTGCAGTGGTCTGATACTCCTTCCATTTCAATATTATCGCTTGCACAGTGCTCCTTGGGATGTTTAAAGCTTGGGAAATCTTTTTGTATCCAAATCCAGCTTTAAACTTCTCCACAACAGTATCTCGGACCTGCCTGGTGTGTTCCTTGTTCTTCATGATGCTCTCTGCGTGTTTTACATGGACCTCTGAGACTATCACAGTGCAGGTGCATTTAAACGGAGACTTGATTACACACAGGTGTATTCTATTTATCATCATTAGTCATTTAGGTCAACATTGGATCATTCAGAGATCCTCACTGAACTTCTGGAGAGAGTTTGCTGCACTGAAAGTAAAGGGGCTGAATAATTTTGCACGCCCAATTTTTCTGTTTTTTATTTGTTAACAAAGTTTGAAATATCCAATAAATTTAGTTCCACTTCATGATTGTGTCCCACTTGTTGTTAATTCTTCACAAAACATTACAGTTTTATATCTTTATGTTTGAAGCCTGAAATGTGGCAAAAGGTGGAAAAGTTCAAGGGGGCCGAATACTTTAGTAAGGCATTGTATATGGTGCCAAAACAGTTTGCGCAGCACTTTACAATGTGAGTGCACACAATACAGGAGGAATCAGAGGGTCCTGCTCATTAGGGCTTACAATATAAGAGGGAGGGTCAAGTGATACAAAAGGTAATACCTGTGGGGGATGGAGAAAATAAATGTACAGTTGTTAGGTGTGGGCAAGATAGGCTTCTCTGAAGAGATGAGTTTTCAGGGATGGGCTAAAAGTGGACAGAGAAGGAGATAGCCAGACAGATTGGGGTAGGGAGTTCCAGAGGATCAGAGAGGCTCTGGAGAAGTCCTGGAGGTGAGCATGGGATGAGGTGACAAGGGCGCTAGAGAGCAGGAGGCCTTAGGAGGAAAGAAGCAAATTATTTTGGTTGGTAATTAGAGACCAGGTTAGTGATATGGCTGGGGGTGGAGTTGTGGGTGTCTTTGAAGTTTTTGTTAGTATTTTGAATTTAATTAGTTGGATGAGTGGCAACCAATGTAGGGATTGGCAGAGAGGAGTAGCAGACACAGAGTGGTTGGTAAGGTGGATGAGCCTGTCGGCAGCATTCATGATGGACTGAAGGGGGGAAAGCCTATGTAAAGGTAAACCAATGAGGAGGGAGTTGCAGTAGTCAAGGTGGGAGATTACCAGGGAGTTGATTAGAAGCATTGTGGTGTCATTGGTTAGGAAGGGGCGTATTTCCCCAGTAATCCTCCAGGACGGTCACATGAGAGATAGACTCCACCTCCTGCAGGAAACACAAGCACACAAGTTTAAAACAGGCCGCCCTAGGCTGCCCCCTCAGTTCTTGTGTTTCCTGCGCCCTGCAAACACCGGCACCAAGAGGATAATTCCCCAGTTTTGTTATTTTAGGCCTGGAAATAGGTATTTTACCCATGGCAGGCATCCCTGGGTACCTCCTTCACCCCCCCGTGTTACAGCTGACGAGGCAGTCAGTCACAGGCTCCGGGGTAAAGGAGGGAGGGGGGGTGAAAAGAGTGGAAAAAAAACCCCAGTATCCTGGAACCCGTACAAACTCCCACTGCTAGAAAGGTAAGTGTAATCCGGTAGTTGGAAGTGAGGGGGTTCCAAAGAGAGGTATTTCCCTTTGTGCCTTCCATCCCCTCTTTAGACTAAGCTGGGGATGGGAGAAGAGCCATGAGGACACCTACTGGGGCGCCAGTGGAATTCCCGCAGTCTGCTGCCATTCCTCCAAGCCTCCAGGCGGGCTCGCGTGGCAGAAGGGGGTGACGGGTTTCTCTCTCTTCTCCCGCTCCATGCTGTTGTCAGGGCACCCCGTCCGCGGCATCTATCTGTATAGGAACGCCGGACCAGATGTGAGGTCACTAAGATGGCGCCGCCACTGGAAGTGGACGGTCGGCCATCTTAGGTTTGGGCAAAACACAGCACGACTAGGGCAGGCGCCCTTACCCTAACCGAGGGCGAGGCCTACGCATTTCTTGCGTGAAATTGGAAAATAAAAACAAGCCCTGAACACAGCAGCAGCGGTTTTTCACTTCAGACTCCAGAAGTGACCCCCCTCCAGGATGTTTCAATGGCAGAGGACCAGACCAGACTACCAGAGGCTGCGGAGCCTATCCCCAGCTCTCATACGGTAAGGAGGAAGGGGGATGAATGGGAAGACTGTCCTGATGGCCTGCTCTCCCATTTTTATCTATATCTTTATGGGGGTACGTTTTAATAGGGGGAGAGTAGTCTGAGGTCCCCTTTGCTGACTCCCTCTTTCTCTCTCTCCCCCCTCCCCCTTTCTCTTGCTTTCCTTTTTCTCAGGCTTCCCTTCTGCCTTGGCTTCTGTGATCTTTGTACTTCCTCACAGCCTAAAGGTCAGGAACTGACCGAAGTGACGGACAAACCAAAAAAGAAAAAATACTCTGTGGAGCAAAGATCTCACCCGAAAGCGACAAATTACCATGCAAGCTGCTAGTGTTAAATTCATGTTAAGCTTGAGCCATGAAATAATCTACGCCAATCAGGTTTGCATTCGTCTCCATATGTTTACTCAGAATATACGCCATACAGCGGTTCACACCATCCTTCAATGGATGTGTGACACAGATTAAATTTGTTACAGACTTTTTATAATACATAAATGGGCACAAGCCCAAGTTACAGACTATACAAAGTTTCACAATATTGCACAAGATTTCATAATACAGTCTAATTACACATACGGTCATCCTGACAATATAATGACGTTGAGTGAAAAGTTAGTCTGACAATTAAAAATTATTGATTGGGGGCTTTTTACATTTTACGGTAATAAGGGGCTTGTTTTCATAAACATCTCTTTCCGGGAATCTTATCATTTGTGGAAGAACATTTCATGTTATACTTGACACATATTCATAATAAAGACAACATAACAAACAGACTCAGACTGAAATCCTAAAACGTATTATTTTGAAAGTATATTCAAGGATTAAGAGGGGACTCTAGACTGCCATACTGAATATGGATATATGAACATATAATATAAAAGTCTTTAAGAGTCCTCAATATATTTTCATCTTGACAGGTCCCTCCTGAGTTTAGAATTCATCTGTGTCTTTTCTTTTAAACTTCTTCTGTGTCTTTAGGTTGGCTTTCGGGTATGCAAGTAACCATCTCATGGGCCGTCTTTATGCGAGGCCTCGAGAGCTCAAAAGAACCAGTATTAGTACGAGCAGTAGCCATTTTCATACAACATTTGCATAGCATTGGTACACATTTAACTACCAGCATAATCAATACTATAACTCCAACAATATACAGGACACCATGCAATATACCTGCGAACCACCCTCCAATACCAGTAAACCAGTTGGCAGGATTTAGCCAAGAGAGTCAACTTTCCCAGCTACCTCCAATCCAAGCGGTTTCGGTATGTTCCTTACAAAAATAAAGCTTTCGTATCATTTCCTATGTAATTGCAGCATGAGGTTCCCACTACGGTACACATTCCTCCCTGACTAGCAGTAAGGTAATCCAACACCAGCCGGTGTTGCAAAACCTCCTTTTTAACCATTTTTAATTCAGTGGCCATTAATATGAAATTTCTGTCATACAGAGCAATTATGTTAAAGCCTTAAATCAGCTAAATCTATAATAAAACTGAAAGCCTTTTTAATACAACATCTATGGGACTCAACATTAATATCATCATCATTTCTTTCTGGGCCTTCATTCTGGGTTGGAATAGGTGCTAGTATTTCAAGATTAGTCTCTTCTTCAGTGTCATCTGCCATTTGTCCGAGGGTAGCCTGTACTGGAATATCCTGTTCAGTGAGGGCTCTTTTGAAGAAATGGGCAGGAATTTTATGCAATTGCGTCTCTTTAAACTCATTGTCACTCATGTACCATGTAGCAGGCACATTAATAACTTCAAATTATTCTGGCGTGAATGTTGGCGGTGTGTGAAATCATGCAATTCCTGATATCGATCTGTACTCCACATAAAATCTTTACCATCAAACCAATACCTGACATCCGCATTATCCATTCACTGAGAGTCTCCAATTGCTCGATCAGTATTCTTGAAACCTTTCTCAAGTAGTTCTGGTGGATAAATACGGGTAAAGTTAATACATACTGCTGGTATTCTCATTGGGGCATTGGTAAATAGCAGCAGTGAAATGGCCTTGTCAACCATCTTAGCACTGATATTGCTAAAGTGAGCACCGTCCTCTATCTCAGCTAGGGTACTGGGTATACCTAGTAAGGGCAAAGTCTTGTGTGAGATAGGTGAATGTGTGCATATCCAACACTTAGTGATTTCCAACTTCTTGGCAGCTTGCAACTGCATTGCCACAAAGGAATTATAGAAGGGTTGTCTCAACTTAGCATGTAAGTCTCTCTTCAGCCTTTGATCAAATCCAGACTCTGGGGTAATGTGTAACTTTTTAGTCATTACAGTAGCATTGAGGAAAAAGGTATCATGCGTCTCACCTTTTTTTATCATGCGAGTCCATTCATACATCATGACCGTGATCCACACCAAGGCTCCTCCACTTAGGATAATTCCTCAGAGATGCATATCAGCTCTAGGTACTGTAAGAGACATTCTTCCGTATTCGTAGTCTTCTGGCTCGAGCCTGAATCAATGATGGAGATGACCTAGAAGGTAAAGGTACAGAAAAGTCCTTGCCAGCAGTACACTGGCCTGTATGTTTGTTCAAAGTCACTGCTTTCTTACAATGGGAACCATGCACCCAATATTTGTAGTCTTTTAGCTTTACAGCTGTGGGAGACACAAAAATAATCTGGAACGGTCCTTTCCACTTAGGGGACAGAGTAGTCTTCAGGGTGTGATTCTTGATGTACACCCACTCTCCAGATTTTAGTCCATGAGTCTTTTCACTTAGGTCCACTGGTTGTCCTGCTTTGGAAAAAGTATCAGAAAACACATTTGTGTTAAAGTCTTAAAGTCACTGTTTCTGATGTTACAGAAGCTGTAGGAAGTCTTTTAGGAGGGCGCCCAAACAATATATGTTCTCCTTAGGGGTAGTCCTGATAGTTGCTAGGGCTATAGGCAATGCTTCTACCCATGTGCTCTTTCCATTAGTAGTCATCTTGGCCAGATACCTCTTTAGGGTTTGATTACTGCGTTCCACCATCCCACTAATCTGTGGTCTATATGTGGTGTGTAACTGTTGTTTCAGACCTAAGATATCTACTACCTCTGCTATTAGTTTGTTATCAAAGTGTGTACCTCTGTCTGAAGAGATCACAGCTCCCATACCAAACCTAGGAATCAATTCTCTAGTAAGACACTTAACTACTGTTCTGGCATCCTTATTTGTAAACTAAAAGATACTTAAATCGGCCACAAGGGGGCATATCTGAGAAGTCAATCTACACAATTTTGAAACGGCTCCTCAGTATGCGGAATGTGTTTCATAGGGGTAGGCACTGGTTTACCTATGTTATGCATTTGACATACAGCACATTCATCAACTTGTTTAGCAGCATATGTGTAAAAACCTGGTGCCCACCACTGTTTGTTCATAATCCCTCCTGTTGAGACATGGCAAGGCCCATGGCTCAAAGCCAACAATGAAGGAAAAAGAGTCGGTGGAGCAACCAGTTTATCATTCAACCTCCACAGGCCATCTGGTCCGCAAACAGCTCCTTTGACAGACCAAGTGGATTGGCGGGGTGAATTCTCCTGTAGGGCCTTGATAACCCCATGGTCCACTTGAAGATTTGTGACCAAAAATATAGGGACTACATGTGGCTGATAAGAGTGAATAGCTTCTTTTGCATATTTATCTGCCAAAACATTCCCAACCGATACACTGTCATTAAACCCGGTATGTACTTTACATTTAATTACTGTTACTTTAAGAGGCGATTGGACTGCAAACAACAGTCTAACAATTAACTCTTTGTGCTGAATGCGTGTTCCTGTTACTATCAGATAACCCCTTTCCTGCCATAATTGTGCAAAGCTGTGCAATATACCCACAGCATAAGCAGAATCACTGTAGATATTTACCGTATCTAATTCTGCTAGCTCCAATGCAACACAGAGAGCTGTAAGTTCCGCAGCCTGCGCTGACTTAGAATTTAGCAGAATTTCAGTATGCAGTAGTCGGCTCTCACCGTTTACTACCACACAGGCAGCTAATGTTAACCCATCAGGTCATCTGAGGGATGAGCCATCTACCAACAAGTCTGCACATACAGGCAGACCAGCAATGGATTCATCCTGAAGATCAGATCTGGGTTTTGTTACTTCATCAATAAAGGTAGCACAATCATGTATTAGGTATTCAGAACCATCAATTTCCTCACCGTCAGTTTCCGATAGAAAAATAGCTGGATTCAGAGTCTGGCAGCGCTGAATTTTTAGATTAGAAGCTGATAAAAAAATTAAATGATAATGTGCTATCCTTTGTACTGTGAAGTGTTTAGTATAGGCACTATTTAACATAGCCTTCAAATGATGGGGGCACATCAAATACAAAGTGTTGCCTAATACAATGTCTACAGTTTTTTTTTCAACCAGTAGGGCAGTCGCCGCTACTGATTTTAGACATCCAGGTAGCCCTCTGCAACGCTGTCCAATGGTTAACTGTAGTATCCCACTGGGCGATGTCTGGCACAGAAGTGTTGCGTTAACACCCCATTCGCATTTGTCCATTTATTTCTGTGCAAAATAAATAGAAATCTTTGCTATAGTCTGACAAACCAAGACTGGGCACTGTTAGCAAAGATTGCTTGATTTGTTTAAATGCTTCCATAACTGAAGGGGTTAACTCTTCCGAAGTGAATTTATAATTGCTTTTTGTTTGTCCATTTAATAATTCCTGTAGGGGTCCTACACTGCCCCTCTTTGGATCTCCAGTTCTCCCTTTTGGCCTGGGGGACCCCAAAATTGGAAATGTACACTATTCCTGACGGGGGATAAGGGGGTTCCATCACCTGTACTGTAGAAACTGACATTCCCCTGGGTTTATGTACCTTTTCCTTTACCGCAGGGACTTGCATATTCATTATTTTAGTTTTTTCCTTTCTCTCTATTTTTTCCTTAACATTTCACAAGCTATCTGTGCTATGTCAACCAACTCAGGGACAGGTTTAATTCTCCAGCCCGCTATGCGGAGCTCCATTTTCTTTTCTAATCTCAGACAACAATCCACTTACAAAAATATTTATCACTTTAGGTTGTTTCATGCCATCTTCACTTTCAGTCACCTAATCACTATGCTTCTATATAGCATCTTTGAATCTATTCCAATAGTTCAACATCTCCTCACCTTCCTTCTAAACAACATCCAATAACATTCACATATCCTGTCCTTTATCAAACATACTTGTTACCCATTCCTTTGGAATTTCATTGTATCAATCTTTGCTTCATACGTATTTTGGCCATCTGCCTGTATCCTCAATATCCCTGATTCATGTGTACTTATTTATTTATTTACTGCAAATGTGTTCCATACATACGCATATATATATATATATATATATATATATATATATATATATATATATTTTTTTTTCCTCAGATACTGCACAATCAATCAAAATCCACATATCTATATATGTAGCTTACTGAGTTTTCTCCATTCACATCAACCTTTTGTACCATTTCTTTAAGACACTTGGCAATGTTTGGGAGATTTTCTACAATTACCCCAATTTCTTGGGGTTTCTAAGGGACATAAACTTTCCCTATCCTTGCTGTATACTAACCTCCATCACCTATTTTTAAGGGCATTTCTACACCAGGTCAGTTACCCGGACTGAAAAACAAGAAACAAAGATGGCTTTGTCTCCTCGTCCATTAGGACGCTAAAAAAAACGCATTACTTCACTGTAAAAGTGAGTAGCATCGGATGGTATGGCCATCAGTAAAGATGGCACATCAGATACCACTTGTATGCTAAAATCAGATAAAACTATAAAACTTAAAACATTTTTTTTTTGGCTCCGTGCCAAACCTACAAAAAAAACGTTCTTCTTTTTTTTTTTCTCGTGTCATTTTTACAAAAACCTGACCAGAGGTTCCCCTCCTTCAATAGAGGACACCCCTAAAATACCATTCAAAAACTATAATCAGATAAAAAGTTAATCTGATTTGAAATTTTTGGCTCGGTGCCAACAGGGTCCAATGGTCACACTAATTGCGGTAACCCTTTCTGTGCAAAAATAAATTCCATAACTATGACGGGAACGAAGATATTTATTGTTGAACCCTCTCTTGGCAAGTAGCCAATTTTCAAAATTTTGCAGCAGAGCTACCTTTCATACAGGGACTTATGAGCAAAATGTAAATTCTCATTATCTACAATTCTATATATAAAAAATAACCTCAAAGTGTCCTGCCAACTACGGCGAACTATGTTTTCCCTGATAAAACTGTTTCTATTACTCTTCCTTATCTATTTGTTAAAGTAGCTTTTTCTGAACACATTTTATAGGGAGGGGCTTCACCTATATATTTTTTCCTTCCCGTGCTGCTAGACATTTAATTCCCCCACAATCAGACATTTTAAATAGCAAGTTAAACAAGGCATCAATTTTTAGGCATACTCAAAATAGCCCTCTGGTGGCCACCATTTAGAGGGATCCTCTTCATACACTTTTTTAGTAATTTTGCACCATTTTACATGATGTTTGAGGGCGTCTGGATCACCGCTCACCATCATCTTAACGATGGGTGCACCTGAATGCAATTTAGCAACATTTAAGCCTGTTTTCTTTGCTATTTTTAATACATTTTTGCTTTAGTTTTTTAAGCCCTAAGTCATTCATAATGGGCAAAACATTCTTATCAATTAAATTTCCCATTTTATTATTTCTCGTTACCACTTTTTTTTTTTTTTTTTTTTGGAAAACAAACGTTTATTGGGTTCACATAATAACAACAAAACAAACGTATGCAGTCAGCACACCAGGTCACATCACATCAGTAGTATATAATACAACATTGTCACATAAGGTACAGAAATCAGGCAAGAAAAAGAAAAAGAACAAAATACATGCCCATGGGGGGAAATAGCATCGCACACAGGCAAGTATAACAGCAAGTATAACTGAAACCCCATCCCATAGCGTCCATGAGTATAAGCAGGGTACACAAGGCTCACCACAATCCCAGAGATCACCCAGGAGAACAGGTGTCAGAGGACTGAAGCCTTTCTCGTTACCACTTTAAGAAATGACAATATTTGGAGATTCTGGGATCAAGAACTCCGTTTCTTTATCACTACGGCTGTGCACCAATCAGCCACCAGGTACTTTATCATTACGACATGTCTTTAATCTGTTCTATTGCTCGTTTGGACGTCTCCAAAACGAGTGAATATAGGCGAGTCTCTCTTACTCCCTAATCCAAAGAACACTCAGCAGATTACACAGACACTGGGGTTCAAGGCAATACCTGCCCTAATACCTCCACATTTGTCTTTCAACACCACACACACACAATCCAGAAAATAATAATATCTCTGCTGAAATCGTCCCTTATATATATATTGTAATTTCTTGTAATAAGGACAATTAAAAAAATATTTTTTTAGAAAATAATATTTTTCATACATAGTATTTCCTATTGGTAGCATTTAATAATCTCAGTAACCATACACAGACAGAATGCAATTAAATTCAAAGGATACGTGTTACCTTTCGTAGCCGCACTTACCCCAACCGGCACACCACCACACATCAGAAAAAGACAGTTTTTCATCATGAGAAATAAAAATGTTTTCTCACCTGAGGCCTCTGTGCTGTCCCTCCTGTTGTACGGTGGCAACCGGCGGGTTTTGATGAGGTCAGAAAAACACGATTAGGGGTCACCAAATGTTAAATTCATTTTAGGTTCAAATGTTAAGTTTGAGCCATGAAATAATCTACGCCAATCAGGTTTGCATCTGTTCAGGTAAGCTTTACTGAGATTACATGCGCAAGGACCACATCTCATACAGAAATAGAGAATGTGATGACATATACATTTTTGATACATCCTTTTATAGAAAATTATCACATTAAAGTCTATGGCGGGCACAAACCCAAAAATATAGTCATACAAGATTACACAATATTTCATTAACAGCCATAATACAGCCTTTGTTGATTATTTTAGCAAAGTCTTGGTCATCTTGCTCTAGGAGAAGGAAGGGCATATGACAATTAAAAATGATGGATAATATGCAATTAATGGCCGGTTACTGGAACTATCATTATCTAAGCTAATATATATTTGTTTATCTGTTATTCTGGAAAGTTAGGGAAGTTCTCTTGGCTGGACATTTCATGTTAAAGTTGACACATATTCATAATAAAAGACAACATAATAAGTCTAAAGACTGAATTTCTGAAAACTACGATGTTTAAATATATTCAGGGATTAAAAGGGGACTCTAGACTGCTATACTGATACATGAATACATAATATAAAAGTCTTTAAGAGTCCTCGATATATTTTCATCTTGACAATACAATTCAACACGATGAACTCTTAGATGGGCCCAAAGATTTGACGTATTTTTGGTTTTTGCAGTTATTGATCTCATGCTCACATTGTTTTTGCAAGTGTTGCACAGTGCTGCTGATTTTCTTGAAGATGGAGAAGATAAATAGTCCCAGACCACACTTTTAATTTTTCTATCTGCATCCATCTCCATTGAAAATTGAAAGACACAAATTAAATTGAATCAAAGCTTAAAAAAACTGACTGGCTGGCACCCTGTGGTGGGTGTCTGGCTGACATCCTTTGGTGGGTGTCTGGCTGACACCCTATGGTGGGTGGCTGGCTGGCTGGCATCTTGTGGTGGGTGACTGGCTGGCTGGCACCCTGTGGTGGGTGGGTGGCTGGCTGGCACCCTGTGGGGGGTGGCTGGCTGGCACCCTTTGGTGGGTGGCTGGCTGGCAACTTGTGCTGGGTGGCTGGCTGGTACCCTTTGGTGGGTGGCTGGCTGGCAACCTGTGCTGGGTGGCTGGCTGGCACCCTTTGGTGGCTGGATGGCACCCTTTGGTGGGTGGCTTGCTGGCAACCTTTGGTGGGTGTCTGGCTGGTTGGCACCCTTTGGTGGGTGGCTGGCTGGCACCCTTTGGTGCCTGGCTTGCTGGCACCCTTTGGTGGGTGGCTGGCTGGCTGGCTGGCACCAATTGGTGGCTGGCTTGCTGGCCACCTTCGGTGGCTGGCTAGCTGGCACCCTTTGGTGGCTGGCTGGCACCCTGTGGTGGGTGGCTGGCTGGCTGGCACCCTTTGGTGGCTGGCTGGCTGGCACCCTTTGGTGACTGGCTGGCTGGTACCCTTTGGTGGCTGGCTGGCTGGTACCCTTTGGTGACTGGCTGGCTGGCACCCTTTGGTAGCTGGCTTGCACCCTGTGTGGTGTGTGGCTGGCTGGCACCCTTTGGTGGCTGGCTAGCTGGCACCCCATGTGGTGGGTGGCTGGTTGGTACAGGCAGGGCTTGTGACTGGCTGGCTGGTAAGGGCCTGTGGGTGTGTGCGGGTGGCTGGCTGGCTGGCACCGGGCAGCTGTGGGTGGGTGGCCGCGGCGGCTGTGTTACACACTGTGCACTGTGACTGGTCACAGTACTTGTACTGTATGATTGATTTGAGAAGAATCACTCACAGTCCCGACTGTGCACTGCAGAGACTCCAGTATGTGGCCACGGCGGCTGTAACACAAGTGTGCGCACTGTGAGACTCCAAAACGAGGCTGAGGGAGGTGGCCTAAGAAGGCCGCAGAAGCTATCCCAGACTCACAGTGCGCGGAGGCGCGTGGCGCAACATACGCAATGATGTCACGGCAATATCGGTAACTGCCGGGGCCGATTCCGATATATCGGGGAAAGTGCATATCGGCCCCCCATAATCAGTCGATCTCTACTCCAAACTGTGGCCCAGGGGTCAGATTCCCTTTGCTTGCTTTTATCTGGCCCTTGGGGCACGATTTCTCTCACTGACATCAATGATGAGGCAGAATTTCTCCCATTGGCACCAACGATTGGGTACTGCATTACTTTAACTGAGAATTGTGCGGTCATGCGACGCTGTACCCAAACAAAATTGATTTCCTTTTTCCCCACAGATAGAGGTTTATTTTGGTGGTATTTGATCACCTCTGCGGTTTTCATTTTTTGTGCTAAAAACAAGAAAAGACGGATGATTTTGGAAAAAAAATATATATATATTTTTACTTTCTGCCATTAAACATCCAATAAAAAAAAATGTAAAGAATCAAATTTCTTCATCAATTTAGGCCAATATGTATTCTACTAAATATTTTTGGTAAATAAAAAATCCCAATAAGTGTTTATTGATTGGTTTGCATAAAAGTTATTGTGTCTGCAAACGATGGGATATTTTTATAGAATTACATTTTTTTAAATTTTTTCCAGTACTGGCGGCAATCAGCGACTTATAGCGGGACTGTGACATTGCGGTGGACAAATCGGACAGCTAAGTGATACTTTTGTTGGGGACCAGTGACACCAATACAGTGATCAGTGCTAAAAAAAATATGCACTGTCACTGTACTAATGACACGGGCAGGGAAGGGGTTAACATCAGGGGCAATCAAAGGGTTAAATGTGTTCCTAGGGAGGGGTTACTCACTGTGGGGGAGGTGCTATAACTGTGGGAAGGCAGAGATCCGTGTTCCTAGGGTTCTCGCCTTTTCTTCAAGCCAAACCTGAACACTTTAGTCACATACGGCAAAATATTATTTTTAAGGGGGAACACAGAACGGTGATCTCCCTTGTTTACATTGGCAGACCACTGCTATGCCTCTCTCGGGAACGACTGCCGGGTGGCGACGGACATCGTGTCCGCCAGACCCGCTGATTGGCTCCTGCTGGGCGCCGGTGGCACGTGTACATGCCCCAGACCCGGAAATGCAGCTGACGTACAGTACATGGGGTGGTCAAAACAAAAAGTCTCCCTGATAAAGAGAGAGGCTATGACCTGGTGGATTGCATGGGGAACTCCTGAGGAAGTTTAGGGTCTTAAAATTGAAGATGTGGTGGATGTCTCCTTTTGGTTTGGGAACTGTGGACAGAGAAGAACTCCTGGAACTCTTCTGGCCTTAGCTCAGTGAGATAGAGTTTGGAAGACTAATGTCATAGACAGGTTGCCAAAAAGTTTAGGGCTTTAGAAAGGGCCTCCAATGGCTGTCAATGTGGTGCCTTCTCCACTCTCCATCTCACTAATAAAACCCCAATGGATAACTCTCTCTGAACTGATCACATTCCAATCACCGATCATCTAATCATTGGTAAAAAAGAAGACTCGGCACAGAATATTGTACGAAGCGTTTTTATTGTACAAGATCAGAATAAGCGATTACCACACAGTAATGATATGAATAAAATAAAGCTTAAATCTTTTATAATAGAATTAACAAATGTGTCAAATGTATTAATAATCATACATTGGTTGGACCAATAAAAAGCCGGCTACTTCAATAAATCAAAAAGGAACAACAACATGAAGCAACCAATAAAAAAGGTTGTATACAGGGATAGGGAATTGGCGCTGCCCAAAGGGGGTATTAATAAATAAATGTTAAAAATAAATTTTATAGACTCTTAAATATGTAGATACATATCTCTTAAAACCTCAAATTATTCATAACCATATTACATAAAAATATAAAGTGACTAATGTTATGAAAGTGATATAGTGCTGTGTAATAAATAAATTCAATAGAATATAACAAAAAACAAATAAATTGATTCCTTGGGTGACACGGTAAAAAATGCAATTAAATATAAATACATATGTGGCAGATCAAAATATATTATAAATCAATACAAATATTGTGATAATTAAACGAGTGATCTGTGCATATAAGCAATAAAGTGCAAGGTGATTGGTGACTCTGAATATAGACGTGGTATATAACTAGCAATTATATATACACTCTTAACGTGCCAAGTGATAAGTGTATGGGCAATATATTTCCAGTAATCCAAAACAAACTGAGAAATATATATATATATATATATATATATATATATATATGTGCAGATATATCAATACACTCCACTCCTTAATCAAAGTATATCTCAGATTAATTTAAACATATAAACGATGTGGTAAATAAAGTTCATATAATGGAGTGCTTGATCATCTGGTGGTATTAGCATTCAATCTTCGTGCACTATAATGGGTGCTCAAAGTGGGTGGTGAAATAGATTGCACTCACCAGAGTGTCCAACCCCACACAGGGGTATTAGGCAGAGTAAGTGGTACTGTAAGCCACAGCAGGAAACTGTAAGCTCGTCATTGACGTCTTCAGCAGCCAATGACAATGACGAAACGCGTACAGCATAGTTGCGTCACTTCCCGATCCGGATCTTCCGTGGAAAGCACTGCGTTTCGGAGTACAGCACGCTATTGCCGGCTTCCTGTTTGGTCTCTGAGCGAGACACATCACTAACGCTGTTTATTATCTTCTGTAATGCGAGTACCCCCTTTTTTTGATGTTCTAAAATAAAACCTATCATACGGAATTACGCTATATGTTCTCCCTTTATTCATCCCATACATTACACCACCGGAGTACTACCCAACAACAAGCGGAGGACTGGAGAACAGCAGGGTCCCTTCCCCCTCCCCTATACAGAGGAACACAGAAGTAGATGACCCATAGGAGCTTACAGTTTCCTGCTGTGGCTTACAGTACCACTTACTCTGCTTAATACCCCTGTGTGGGGTTGGGCACTCTGGTGAGTGCAATCTATTTCACCACCCACTTTGAGCACCCATTATAGTGCACGAAGATTGAATGCTAATACCACCAGATGATCAAGCACTTCATTATATGAACTTTATTTACCCCATCTTTTATATGTTTAAATTAATCTGTGATATACTTTGATTAGGGAGTGGAGTGTATTGATATATCTGCACCTATATATATATTATTTTTTTTCTCAGTTTGTTTTGGATTCCTGGAAATATATTGCCCATACACTTATCACTTGGCACGTTAAGAGTGTATATATAATTGCTAGTTATATACCACGTCTATATTCAGAGTCACCAATCACCTTGCGCTT